>NC_141874.1:120236286-120387801 GCF_056163025.1 Triticum urartu | reverse complement strand
TTTCCCGTCTGGTCCTTGGCTTCCATGGCATGGGAGGGGCGAGAGCCCCTCTAAGATTGGACATGTCTCTCTGTCTCTCTCTGTTTCTGCGTTCCAGATTCTAGCCTTTCACTGTTTCTTATATTCCCGGAGATCCGTAACTCAGATTGGGCTGAAATTTTAACATGATTTCTATCCGGACATTTTCTTTCTTGCGGTGAAAGAAGGGCACCATCTGCCTTAAGGAGTGGCCACAAGGGCCCAGGGCGCGCCCCCTACCTCGTGGCCCCCTCAGGCATCGTCTCGCGTTGATTCTTCTTCCCAAAAATCACATATATTCCAAAAAAAATCTCCGTAAGTTTTTATCCCATTTGGACTCTGTTTGATAAGGATTTTCTACGAAACAAAAAACATGCAACAAACAGGAACTAGCACTGGGCACTGGACCAATATGTTAGTACCAAAAATAGTATTAAAAGTTGCCAAAAGTATATAAAAGTTGTAGAATATTGGCATGGAACAATCGAAAATTATAGATACGACGAAAACGTATCAGCATCCCCAAGCTTAATTCCTGCTCATCCTCGAGTAGGTAAATGAGAAAAAAAGATAATTTTTGATGTGGTATGCTACCTAGCATAATCTTGATCATGTAATCTAATCATGGCATGAATATTAAGACACGAGTGATTCAAAGCAATAGTATATCATTTGACATTAAGACAATAATACTTCAAGCATAATAATAAAGGAATCATGTCTTTTCAAAATAACATGGCCAAAGAAAGTTATCCCTACAGAATCATATGGTCTGGCTATGCTCCATCTTCACCACACAAAGCATTCAAATCATGCACAACCCCGATGACAAGCCAAGCAATGGTTTCATCCTTTTGACGTTCTCAAACCTTTTCAACTTTCACGCAAATCATGAGCGTGAGCCATGGACATAGCACTATAGGTGGAATAGAATATGATGGTGGAGGTTGTGTGAAGACAAAAAGGAGAAAGTCTCACATCAACGCGGCTAATCAATGGGCTATGGAGATGCCCATCAATTGATGTCTATGCGAGGATTAGGGATTGCCATGCAACGGATGCACTAGAGCTATAAGTGTATGGAAGCTCAAACTAAAACTAAGTGGGTGTGCATCCAACTTGCTTGCTCATGAAGACCTAGGGCATTTGAAGAAGCCCATCGTTGGAATATACAAGCCAAGTTCTATAATGAAAATTCCCACTAGTATATGAAAGTGATAACTCAAGAGACTCTCTATATGAAGAACATGGTGCTACTCTGAAGCATAAGTGTGGTAAAAGGATAGTAACATTGTCCCTTCTTTCTTTTCTCTCTTTTTTTCTTTCTATTTCTTTTTTAGGATAATTTGGACTCTCTCTCTTTTGGGGGGGCCTTCTTTGGCCACTTTTATTTTGATAACCTCACACGGGACAATGTTCTAATAATGATGATAATCACACCTTTATTTACTTACAACTCAATGTCTAGAACAAAGTATGACTCTATATGAATGCATCCGGCGGTGTACCGGGATGTGCAATGATCTAGCGTAGCAATGAAATCAAAATACGGACAAGCCATGAAAACATCATGCTAGCTCTCTTACGATCATGCAAAGCAATATGACAATAAATGCTCAAGTCATGTATATGATGATGATGATGGAAGTTGCATGGCAATATATCTCGGAATGGCTATGGAAATGCCATGATAGGTAGGTATGGTGGCTGTTTTGAGGAAGATATAAGGAGGCTTATGTGTGATAGAGCGTATCATATCACGGGGTTTGGATGCACCGGCAAAGTTTGCACCGACTCTCAAGGTGAGAAAGGGCAATGCACGATACCGAAGAGGCTAGCACTGATGGAAGGGTGAGAGTGCGTATAATCCATGGACTCAACATTAGTCATAAAGAACTCACATACTTATTGCAAAAATCTATTAGTCATTGAAACAAAGTACTACATGCATGCTCCTAGGGGGATAAATTTGTAGGAAAAGACCATCACTCGTCCCCGACCGCCACTCATAAGGAAGACAATCAATAAATACTTCATGCTCCAACTTCGTTACATAACGGTTCACCATACGTGCATGCTACGGGATTCACAAACTTCAACACAAGTATTTCTACAATCCACAACTACCCACTAGCATGACTCTAATATCACCATCTAATCGCAAAACTATTGCAAGGAATCAAACATATCATATTCAGTGGTCTACAAGTTTTATGTAGGATTTAATGACTAACCATGTGAATGACCAATTCCTGTCATCTCTCTGAATAGATATAAGCGAAGCGAGAGAGTTTTAATTCTTTCTATGAAAGATATGCCCACACTCTAACAAATATAAGTGAAGCAAAAGAGCATTCTACAAATGGCGGTTTTCTATGTGTAGGGAAACATGCAATCCAAACTTCAAATGATATAAGCGAAGCACATGAAGCTTTCTATAAAGCCATACTCAAAAGATATAAGTGAAGTGCAAAGAGCATTCTATAAATCAACCATGGACTATCTCATACCAGCATGGTGCATCAAAGAAAAGTTAAAACTAAATGCAAAAGATGCTCCAAGATTTGCACATATCGCATGAACGAAACGAATCCGAAAACATCCCGATACTTGTTGAAGAAAGATGGGATGCCTTCCAGGGCATCCCCAAGCTTAGACGCTTGAGTCTCCTTAAATATTTACTTGGGGTGCCTTGGGAATCCCCAAGCTTGAGCTCTTGCCTCTCCTACTTCTCCTCATATCGAGACCTCCTCGATCTTTGATCACTTCATCCACACAAAACTCAACAGAAAGCTCGGTAAGATCCGTTAGTATAATAAAGCAAATCACTACTCTAAGTACTGTTGTAAACCAGTTCATATTTTGTTTTTGCATCGTAGCTACTATAATATAACTTTTCCATGGATTAATCCACTGATAAAAATCGATAGCTTCATCAAAACAAGCAAACTATGCATCAAAAACAGAATATGTCTGAAACAGGACAGTCTATTGTAATATGAACATTCACCATACTTCTGGTATTTGAACAATTCTTAAAAAATTAGGAAAAATAAACAATTTGTACATAAAGACTGTTCAAAAGGTTTCAGATCCGTTTGACGTTCCAGTAAAAAATGTAAAATCGCGCACTATAGCCAAAGTTTCTGTCTTGCACCGCACAAACCAACAAGCAATGTAAACATCCTAAAGGCAAATCTTGGCACATTATTTTTTTAAAACTTTATAAAAGCACATAATAGAAATAAATGACTCTCTAAAACTTCCGGGTTGTCTCCCTAGCAGTGCTTTCCTTAAAGCCATTAAGATAGGCATATAGTGCTCAAGTAATGGATCCACCCGGATCCCAACGTAAATCAAAGCCAATTTTAATTAACAATGATTTGTGATTTATAAGTGAGCACAAAGTAACATATATCATGCAACAACAAAGTCTAACTCTCTTCCTATGCATCGGCATGTCGTAAAAGAACAATTCGCATAGTAAAGGCCAATGCAGAATATAAACAGTTTCTTGCAATTTTATCTTATTGGAAACATGGAGAGGCGGAGATGTAGTTCCTCTCTCATAATAATTGCAAGTAGGAGCAGAAAGCACATGCATATTATATTCATCAAAATTATCATGTGTAGTAGTAAAATGCAACCCATCAATATAATCCTTAATAAGGGCAAACTTCTCTGATATAGTGTAGTCGGGAGAATTCAAAAAGATAATAGGACTATCATGCGTGGGTGCAATAGCAACAATTTCATGTTTAACATAAGGAACAATAGCAAGTTCATATCCATAAGCATAATTCATATTGGCATCTTGGCCACAAGAATAGCAAGCATCAAGTTCATCAAAAGGGATATTTCAGACGAATCAACGGGATCATAGCAATTATCATGGCATTCATCCTTCAGTAAGAACGAAGGGACATCAAATAATGTATGAGTTGGAGAGTTACTCTCATTAGAAGGTGGGCACAGGTAGCTAATCCGATCTTCCTCCTTTTGTTCTTCGCTCTCCTCATCATCTTTTTCATCCAATGAGCTCACAGTTTCATCAATTTCTTCTTCCATAGACTCCTGCAAAATATTAGTCTCTTCTCGGACAGCGGAGACTTTCTCAATAAATTCATCAATATAATAATTGTATTTATAATTCTCATAGAAATATTTAAGGATAGCTAAATTTTTAGATCTATAAACTGAATCATCAAAATCTTCAAACTCTTTATACAAGGATTCAATCTCACAAGCACCCTTAAAAGCAACAAATTCTTCTATTCGTTCCACATCATAGTAATCATATATACCATTAGCATAAGAAGCTAAGGTTTCATTATCATTAAATTTGCATGAAAAGGGAAGGTGTGGAGCCTTCATCCTAGAGCAACAAGTATAATCATATCTCAAGCATAGTTCCCGAGCATACCACTTCAATATATGAATTTGATCCCATAATAGTTTCCCTTTTTTGAGTCAAGTGATAATCCCTAAAGTATTCATGTTGATCCAACGTTACTCCCATTATAAAGTTGAATGGGGTTTTCTTAGGATTACCAAAGTAGTACATGATATCTTTCACATATTGAGCATCGAGGGTTTTAGGAGGTTCCCCATCTCCATGAGTAGCAAGTAAACCTAATTGTTTTGGTATTTCGTGTTTCATATCCATAATAAAAGATAGAGAACAACTTAGAGAAGCAAATAAAAATTACTTAGCGATAAAGAAAACAAGCACACACGAGAATATTCACCCCACGCTATAACTCCCCGGCAACGACGCCAGAAACAACCCACAAGTATAGGGGATCAATTGTAGCCTCTTTCGATAAGTAAGAGTGTCCAACCCTACGAGGAGCTAAAGGTAGAACAAGTATTCCCTCAAGTTTTATGGACCACCGATACAACTCTACGCACGCTTGACGTTCGCTTTACCTAGAACAAGTATAAAACTAGAAGTACTTTGTAGGTGTAACGGGATAGGTTTGCAACAATATAAAGAGCATGTAAATAAAACCTAGGGGCTGTTTCAAGTAAAGAAGCAATAAATTTAGTGTAGCGAGTGTGAAAAAGTGGTGGTAGGAGTTGAGAAATTGTCCCTAAGCAATTGACTATGTTACTAGAACGATAGCGAGTTTTATGTGGGAGAGGCCACTGCTAGCATGTCATCCCTGACTTGGAATTCTATGCACTTATGATTGGAACTATTAGCAAGCATCCGCAACTACTAACGTCTATTAACGTAAAACCCAACCATAGCATTAAGATATATTGGTCCCCCTTCAATCCCGTATGCATCAATTTCTATGCTACGTTGAAGCTTCTGTCACTCTTGCCCTCCAATACATAGTCCTGTCAACATACAACTAATCCTCTGGTGTGATCCACGCGCGCGCTCATATGATGGGCACCAAAGGACAGCAACATAACCAGAAGCAATTTAAACGAATCATAGGAATTCACCAATTACCGATAGGACAACGAAAATCTACTCAGACATCATAGGATGGCAATACATCATTGGATAATAATCTGAATCATAAAGCACCATGTTCAAGTAGAGGGTACAACAGGTTGCGGGAGAGTGGACCGCTGTAGATAGATGGGGGAAGGTGATCAAGATGATGGTGAAGATGATGGAGGTGTTGGCGTAGATCACGGTGACGATGATGGCCCCGGCTGCGTTCCGGCGCCAGTGGAAGAGATGGGTAGAGAGCCCCCCTTCTTCTTCTTCTTCCTTGAACTTCTCCCTAGATGGGAGAAGGGTTTCCGCTCTGGTCCTTGGCTTCCCTGGTATGGGAGGGGTGAGAGCCCCTTCGAGATTGGATCTGTCTCTCTCTGTTTCTGCGTTCCAGATTCTGGCCTTTCACCATTTCTTATATTCCCGGAGATCCGTAACTCTGATTGGGCTGAAATTTTAACACGAGTTTTTATCCGGATATTGGCTTTCTTGCAGCGAAGACAGGCACCAACCGCCTTACGGAGTGGCCACGAGGGCCCAGGGTGCGCCTGACCCCCTGGGCATGCCCCCTGCCTCGTGGCCCCCTCGGGCATCGTCTCGCGTTGATTCTTCTTTGAAAAAATCACATTTATTCCAAAAAAATCTCCGTCAGTTTTTATCCCGTTTGGACTCCGTTTGATATGGATTTTCTGTGAAACAAAAAACATGCAACAAACATGAACTTGAAGGAAATATGCCCTAGAGGCAATAATAAAGTTATTATTTATTTCCTTAAATCATGATAAATGTTTATTATTCATGCTAGAATTGTATTAACCGGAAACATGATACATGTATGAATACATAGACAAAACAGAGTGTCACTAGTATGCCTCTACTTGACTAGCTCGTTGAATCAAAGATGGTTATGTTTCCTAACCATAGACAAAGAGTTGTCATTTGATTAACTGGATCACATCATTAGGAGAATGATGTGATTGACTTGACCCATTCCGTTAGCTTAGCACTTGATCGTTTAGTTTGTTGCTATTGCTTTCTTCATGACTTATACATATTCCTGTGACTATGAGATTATGCAACTCCCGTTTACCGGAGGAACACTTTGTGTGCTACCAAACGCCACAACGTAACTGGGTGATTATAAATGTGCTCTACAAGTGTCTCCAAAGCTACTTGTTGGGTTGGCGTATTTCAAGATTAGGATTTGTCACTCCAACTGTCGGAGAGGTATCTCTGGGCCCACTCGGTAATACACATCAATTAAGCCTTGCAAGCATTGCAACTAATGAGTTATTTGCGGGATGATGTATTACGGAACGAGTAAAGAGACTTGTCGGTAACGAGATTGAACTAGGTATTGAGATACCGACGATAGAATCTCGGGCAAGTAACATACCGATGACAAAGGGAACAACGTATGTTGTGATGCGGTTTGACCGATAAAGATCTTCGTAGAATATGTAGGTGCCAATATGAGCATCCAGGTTCCACTATTGGTTATTGACCGGAGACGTGTCTCGGTCATGTCTACATAGTTCTCGAACCCGTAGGGTCCGCACGCTTAAAGTTCGATGATGGTTATATTATGAGTTTATGTGTTTTGATGTACCGTAGGTAGTTCGGAGTCCCGGATGTGATCACAGACAGGACGAGGAGTCTCGAAATGGTCGAGACATGAAGATTGATATATTGGACGACTATATTCGGACACCGGAATGGTTCCAGGGGTTATCGGATATATACCGGAGTACCGGGGGGTTACCGAAACCCCCCGGGGGTTATTGGGCCTCCTGGGCCCAAAGTGGTGGAAGAGGAGAGGCAGCAGGAGGTGGCGCGCGGCCCCCCTTGCCCCAATCCGAATTGGGAAAGGGAAGGGGGCGGCGACCCCCCTTCTCCTTCCTTCTCTCCACCTCCTCCTTCCCCCTTCTCCTAGTTGGAATAGGAAAGGGGGACAAAACCTACTTGGAGTAGGATTGCCCCCCCTTGGGCGCGCCTCCTCCTCTTGGCCGGCCCCCTCCTCCCCCCTTTATATACGGAGGAGGGAGGCACCCCATAGACACAACAATTGATCTCTTAGATCTTTTAGCCGTGTGCGGTGCCCCCCTCCACCATAATCCACCTCGGTCATATCGTAGCGGTGCTTAGGTGAAGCCCTGCATCGGTAGAACATCATCAACGTCACCACGCCATCATGCTGACAGAACTCAACCTCAAAGCTCGGCTGGATCGGAGTTCAAGGGAGGTCATCAAGTTGAACGTGTGCAGAACTCGGTGGTGCCGTGCGTTCGGTGCTTTATCGGTCCGATCGTGAAGACGTACGACTACATTAACCGCGTTGTGCTAATGCTTCCGCTTTCGGTCTACGAGGGTACGTGGACACACTCTCCCCTCTCGTTTCTATGCATCACCATGATCTTGCGTGTGCGTAGGAATTTTTTTGAAATTACTACGTTCTCCAACAGTGCTATCAGAGCCAGGTTTTATGCGTTGATGTTATATGCACGAGTAGAACACAAGTGAGTTGTGGGCAATACAAGTCATAATGCTTACCAGCATGCCATACTTTGGTTCAGCGGTATTGTTGGATGAAGCGGCCCGGACCGACATTACGTGTACGCTTACGCGAGACTGGTTTTACCGACGTGCTTTGCACACAGGTGGCTGGCGGGTGTCAGTTTCTCCAACTTTAGTTGAACTGAGTGTGGCTACGCCCGGTCCTTGAGAAGGTTAAAATAGCACTAACTTGACGAACTATCGTTGTGGTTTTGATGCGTAGGTAAGAACGGTTCTTGCTCAGCCCATAGCAGCCACGTAAAACTTGCAACAACAAAGTAGAGGACGTCTAACTTGTTTTTGCAGGGCATGTTATGATGTGATATGGTCAAGGCATGATGCTATATTTTATTGTATGAGATGATCATGTTTTTGTAACCAAGTTATCATCAACTGGCAGGAGCCATATGGTTGTCGCTTTATTGTATGCAATGAAATCACCATGTAATGCTTTACTTTATCACTAAGCGGTAGCGATAGTCGTAGAAGCATAAGTTGGTGAGACGACAACGATGCTACGATGGAGATCAAAGTGTCGTGCCGGTGACAATGGTGATCATGATGGTGCTTCGGAGATGAAGATCACAAACACAAGATGATGATGGCCATATCATATCACTTATATTGATTGCATGTGATGTTTATCTTTTATGCATCTTATCTTGCTTTGGTTGACGCTAGCATTATAAGATGATCTCTCACTAAATTATCAAGGTATAAGTGTTCTCCCTGAGTATGCACCATTGCGAAAGCTCTTCGTGCTGAGACACCACGTGATGATCGGGTGTGATAGGCTCTACATTCAAATCCAACGGGTGCAAAACATTTGCACATGCGGAATACTCAGGTTAAACTTGACGAGCCTAGCATATGCAGATATGGCCTCGGAACACTGAGACCGAAAGGTCGAGCGTGAATCATATAGTAGATATGATCAACATAGTGATGTTCACCATTGAAACTACTCCATCTCACGTGATGATTGGACATGGTTTAGTTGATTTGGATCACGTGATCACTTAGAGGATTAGAGGGATGTCTATCTAAGTGGGAGTTCTTAAGTAATATGATTAATTGAACTTAAATTTATCATGAACTTAGTACCTGATAGTTTTTTGCTTGTCTATGTTGATTGTAGATAGATGGCTCGTGTTGTTGTTCCGTTGAATTTTAATGCGTTCCTTGAGAAAGCAAAGTTGAAAGATGATGATAGTAATTACATGGACTGGGTCTGTAACTTCAGGATTATCCTCATTGGTGCACAAAAGAATTACGTCCTGGAAGCACCACTGGGTGCCAGGCCTGTTGCAGATGCTGCTGACAACGTTAAGAACGTTGGGTAGAGTAAAGCTGATGACCACTCGATAGTTCAGTGTGCCATGCTTTACAACTTAGAACCAGGACATCAACGATGTTTTGAACGTCATGGAGCATATGAGATGTTCCAGGAGTTGAAGTTAGTATTTCAAGCAAATGCCCGGATTGATAGATATGAAGTCTCCAATAAGTTCAATAGCTGCAAGATCGAGGAGAATAGTTCTGTTAGTGAACATATACTCAAAATGTCTGGGTATCATAATCAGTTGACTCAACTGGGAGTTAATCTTCCTGCTGATAGTGTCATTGACAGAGTTCTTCAATCACTGCCACCAAGCTACAAAAGCTTCATGAAGAACTATAATATGCAAGGGATGGATAAGACAATTCCCGAGCTCTTCGCATTGCTAAAGGCTGCGGAGGTAGAAATCAAAAAGGAGCATCAAGTGTTGATGGTCAACAAGACCACGAGTTTCAAGAAAAAGGGTAAAGGGAAGAAGAAGGGGAAATTCAAGAAGAACGACACACAAGTTGCTGCTCAAGAGAAGAAACCCAAGTCTGGTCCTAAGCCTGAAACTGAGTGCTTCTACTACAAACAGACTGGTCACTGGAAGCAGAACTGCCCCAAGTATTTGGCGGATAAGAAGGATGGCAAGGTGAACAAAGGTATATGTGATATACATGTTATTGATGTGTACCTTACTAATGCTCGTAGTAGCACCTGGGTATTTGATACTGGTTCTGTCGCTAATATATGCAACTCAAAACAGGGACTACGGATTAAGTGAAGATTGGCTATTCTTATTGAATCTCGATAGTAGTGATACACATAGTCATAATATTGAAGCCAAAAGATGCAGAGTTGATAATGATAGTGCAACTTATTTGTGGCACTGTTGTTTAGGTCATATTGGTGTAAAGCGCATGAAGAAACTCCATACTGATGGACTTTTGGAACCACTTGATTATGAATCACTTGGTACTTGCAAACCGTGCCTCATGGGCAACATGACTAAAACGCCGTTCTCTGGAACTATGGAGCGAGCAACAGATTTGTTGGAAATCATACATACAGATGTATGTGGTCCGATGAATGTTGAGGCTCGCGGCGAGTATCATTATTTTCTCACCTTCACAGATGATTTAAGCAGTTATGGGTATATCTACTTAATGAAACATAAATCTGAAACATTTGAAAAGTTCAAAGAATTTCAGAGTGAAGTTGAAAATCATCGTAACAAGAAAATAAAGTTTCTACGATCTGATCGTGGAGGAGAATAGTTGAGTTACTAGTTTGGTCTTCATTTGAAACAATGCGCAATAGTTACGCAACTCAAGCCACCCAGAACACCATAGCGTAATGCTGTGTCCGAACGTCATAATCGTACTTTACTAGATATGGTGCGATCTATGATGTCTCTTACTGATTTACCGCTATCATTTTGGGGTTATGCTTTAGAGACGGCTGCATTCACGTTAAATAGGGCACCGTCGAAATCCATTGAGATGACGCCTTATGAACTGTGGTTTGGCAAGAAACCAAAGTTGTCGTTTATGAAAGTTTGGGGCTGTGTTGCTTATGTGAAAAAACTTCAAGCTGATAAGCTCAAACCCAAATCGGAGAAATGTGTCTTCATAGGATACCCAAAGGAAACTGTTGAGTACACCTTCTATCACAGATCTGAAGGCAAAACGTTTGTTGCTAAATTTGGATCCTTTCTAGAGAAGGAGTTTCTCTCGAAAGAAGTGAGTGGGACGAAAGTAGAACTTGATGAGGTAACTGTACTTGCTCCCATATTGGAAAGTAGTTCATCACAGAAACCGGTTCCTGTGACACCTACACCAATTAGTGAGGAAGTTAATGATGATGATCATGAAACTTCAGATCAAGTTGTTACTGAACCTCATAGGTCAAACAGAGTAAGATCTGCACCAGAGTGGTATGGTAATCCTGTTCTGGAGGTTATGTTGCTAGACCATGACGAACCTACGAACTATGAAGAAGCGATGGTGAGCCCAGATTCCGCAAAATGGCTTGAGGCCATGAAATCTGAGATGGGATCCATGTATGAGAACAAAGTGTGGATGATATATTATGGAACGAGTATAGAGACTTGCCGGTAACGAGATTGAACTAGGTATTGAGATACCGACGATCGAATCTCGGGCAAGTAACATACCGATGACAAAGGGAACAAAGTATGTTGTTATGCGGTTTGACCGATAAAGATCTTCGTAGAATATGTAGGAGCCAATATGAGCATCCAGGTTCCGCTATTGTTTATTGACCGGAGACGTGTCTCGGTCATGTCTACATAGTTCTCGAACCCATAGGGTCCGCACGCTTAAAGTTTGATGATGGTTATATTATGAGTTTATGTGTTTTGATGTACCGAAAGTAGTTCGGAGTCCCGGATGTGATCACGGACATGACGAGGAGTCTCGAAATGGTTGAGACATGAAGATTGATATATTGGATGACTATATTCGGACACCGGAATGGTTCCGGGGGTTACCGGATATATACCGGAGTACCAGGGGGTTAGCGGAACCCCCCCCCCCCCTCCGGGCCTCATGGGCCCAAAGTGGTGGAAGAGGAGAGGCAGCAGGAGGTGGCGTGCGGCCCCCCTTGCCCCAATCTGAATTGGGAAAAGGAAGGGGGCGGTGGCCCCCCTTCTCCTTCCTTCTCTCCACCTCCTCCTTCCCCCTTCTCCTAGTTGGAATAGGAAAGGGGGGAAAAACCTACTTGGAGTAGGATTGCCCCCCTTGGGCATGCCTCCTCCTCTTGGCCGGCCCCTCCTCCTCCCCCCCTTTATATACGGAGGAGGGGGGCACCCCATAGACACAACAATTGATCTCTTAGATCTTTTAGCCATGTGTGGTGCCCACCCACCACCATAATCCACCTCGGTCATATCGTAGCGGTGCTTAGGCGAAGCCCTGCATCGGTAGAGCATCATCATCATCACCACGCTGTCGTGCTGACAGAACTCTCCCTCAAAGCTCGGCTGGATCGGAGTTCGAGGCAAGTCATCGAGTTGAACGTGTGCAGAACTCGGAGGTGCCGTGCGTTTGGTGCTTGATCGGTCGGATCGTGAAGACGTACGACTACATCAACCGCGTTGTGCTAACGCTTCCGCTTTTGCTCTACGAGGGTACGTGGACACACTCTCCCCTCTCGTTGCTATGCATCACCATGATCTTGCGTGTGCGTAGGAATTTTTTTGAAATTACTACGTTCTCCAACTGAACTGACCTTGGGCACTGGATCAATATGTTTGTCCCAAAATAGTATAAAAAGTTGCCAAAAGTATATAAAAGTTGTAGAATATTGGCATGGAACAATCAAAAATTATAGATACGACGAAGACATATCAGGCACCTGGGTGGGCACAACCCACCAGGGCGCAACCCCTCTCCTGGCGTGCCTAGGTGGGTTGTCCCCACCTGGTGGCCCCGCAGACCCTGAAACTGACGCTATAAAATCCTATTTTTCCAGAAAAAATCAGGGAGAAAGAATTATCATGATCCACGAGATAGAGACGTTGTCACCTCCAGTTCTTCATTGGGAGGCCAGATCTGGAGTCCATTTGGGGCTCCGGAGAGGGGGATCGTCGTTCTTTGTCATCACCAACCCTTCTTCATTGCCGATTCCATGATGCTCCCCGCCGGGAGTGAGTAATTCCTTTGTAGGCTCACTAGTCGGTGAGGATTTGGATGAGATTCATCATGTAATCGAGTTAGTTTTGTTAGGGCTTGATCCCTAGTATCCACTATGTTCTTAGAATGATGTTGCTATGACTTTGCCATGCTTAATGCTTGTCACTTTGGGCCTGGGTGCCATGATTTCAGATTTGAACCGTTTATGTTATCACCATTATCTCCATGTTCTAGATCCGATCTTGCAAGTTATAGTCACCCACTACGTTTTATGATCCGGCAACCCCGGAGTGACAATAGTCGGGACCACTCCCGGTGATGACCGTAGTTTGAGGAGTTCATGTATTCGCCACGTGTTAATGCCTTGTTCTGGTTCTCTACTAAAAGGAGGCCTTAATATCCCTTGTTTTCCAATATGGACCCCGCTGCCATGGGAGGGTAGGACAAAAGATGTCATGCAAGTTCTTTCCATAAGCATGTATGACTATTTACGGAATACATGCCTACATTATATTGACGAACTGGAGCTAGTGTCGTATCGCCCTAGGTTATAACTGTCTCATGATGAATATTATCCAACAAGTCACCGATCCAATGCCTACGAATTTATCTTATATTCTTCTTGCTAAGTTACTTCTGCTATCATCACTATTACACTTGCTACAAAATTACTGCTATCACTGTTACCATTACCATTGCTATTGCTACTATTATCAAAACTATCATACTACTTTGCTACTGATCACTTTGCTATAGATAATTAATCTCCAGGTGTGGTTGAATTTGCAACTCAGCTGCTAATATCTTCAAATTTTCTTTGGCTCCCCTTGTGTCGAATCTATAAATTTGGGTTGAACACTCTACCCTTGAAAACTGTTGCGATCCCCTATACTTGTGGGTTATCAAGACATTTTTCTGGCGCCGTTGCCGGGGAGCATAACTATATTTGTTGAGTCACTTGGGATAATTATCATATTATCACTATGAAGAATCTGAAGGATGCTAAGACCAAGATATTTCCCTCAAAGATGACAGGAGGTAAGGAACTACCATGCAGTTCTGCTTTAGATTCACCTTCTGTTGTGAGTAAACTTGCAACACCACCACATGCTATTAATTCCGATATGTCGCAAGTTATTGATGATGCTACTTCTATTATGTATAATGCTTATGATGATGCTTGTACCTTGCTTAATGATGATGTGCCACTTGGTGACTTTCTTGGTAAACAAATTGCTAGAGTTATACAACATGATGTTGTTGAATCTGATGATGAGCTTGAAACTGAAACTCCTGAAACACCTGTGTAACATCCCAAATTTTCAATTTGGAATGTTATACACTAGATCATCATGCATAGCATATTTTCATGCATTTTGGTTGATCCTAGAAATTTCACGCAACTCAAGGACCTTCGGAGAGAGTTGGAGATTTCGTTATTTTCATATTTGAGAGTCTTCTCGAATTTGAAAAGAGGATCATTTGGTTTATTTATTTCATCTTCAATTAATTTTCCGATATCAAAAATATAAGAGAGGGAATAATATGAATTTCCCAAATTTAGGAAAAATTAAGATTTAATAAATAGATCAAATTTTGTTTTGCCGGAGTTTATTTGCATTTTATTTGGATAGGGAAAAATGCGCGTTTTCGAAAATTGCATTTTAGGCCCAGAGAAAAGTTCATTTTGTTCGACTCATTTTTAGGAGTCGGGGAAAATTTACTTTAGGTTTTTCGGAGTTCATTTAGTTTCTTTTTCTTTTGTTTTCTGTGCGCGAAAACCAGTTAAAAAAAAGAGCCTCCCGCCAGGCCAGCCGGGCCAAAGGCCCAGCCAGCCGGCCACCGCCCCAGCCTCCCTGCGCGCCGTGCGCCAGGCAAGGCAGGCGCCAGCCGCCGCCGCCTCTTGCTCTAGACGAGTCCGGCTAGGGTTAGCCCCTCCCCTTTCCTTTGTTTCGTTTTCCTTTTCCTACTCTATTTCTTGTCCCCTACCCCAAGTAATCTCTCCCCTCCCCAATATAAATACCCCAACACCCCCCCCTCTAAGTCATCAAACCAAACCCCAAACCCTCCACCGCGCCCCTCACCCACGCCGCCGCCTCCCACCCCGAGCCGTGCACCGCCGCCGCACCTTGCCCACGCCGCCGCCGCCCTACGCCACACCGCCGGAGCCCCTCGCCGGAGGTTGCCCCGCGTCTCTTTTCCTCGGATCGTTTTCTTCTAATCGTTCCGATTCTTTTCTTCTCTTCTGATTCGTTTTCTAGATCGGTTTTTCGTTTCGGTTTTCTTCTCCGAAACCCTAGATCGGATTCGTTTTCTTTTCCGATTTAGTTGCCTTTGGACCGTTCGCCGGACCGTTCGTCCTAATGAACGTGATCACCGGATTCTTCTAGGTTAACGAACATCCGTTCGTTTAACCGTTCTTCTTTTTCTTCTCGTCGGATTTATTCCGCGATCGCGATCTCAGATCCGATCTTCGTTCTAGTCTTTCTTCTCGCTCGTTTATCGGAATCAGGTGATTCAAGCGCCTGGAGTTTCATTGCGAAACCGTCGTTCCGTCTAATCAACTTAAACACGTTTTTGCCCCGGTAAAATTTAACCAAGATTCAACTTGCTAGAACCGAGTTGTTTTCTTCCGCCGTTTGTTTTCCGTTTCTTTGTTCGGTTCGTTCTTTCTTTGCAACCGGAGTTCTTAAGTTGAACTATCTGGTTCTTTCTCTTGTTCGAGTTTTACCTGTGCATTAGATGAGTACTTATTGTGTGCTTGTTGGTTGTCTGCGATAGAACACCCGGATTGCACTGCCTGTTACTTCGAAACCCTAGGTCACGCGGATCATCAGCAAGGCAAGTAACACTTTGATCATACCTTTTCTACAACCCAGTTTTATTGCATTAGATCAATCCTCTCACATTGCATGATTAGGATCTAATTAAATTGTGGGATGGGAAGTAGATGAGGTAGTACCTATCACCTGTATTATTATGAAACCTTTGGGAGTTACTTCTACGTTTGCTTATTATGCCATGCCATGCTAGTAGACGTGGATTGGGTGAGTGATATCCATGACAGATGTGAGTTGTTAATTTTAATGGTTTATCTAAGGTGGCAACTTAAACACACATCTGGGTGGATTGAGGCACCTGATGTCTATCAGGACTTGCCTGTTTTTTTGGACCGCCACCCAGGCTCAAAGGGATCATAAGATAATTCATGCTAGAAACTTCCGTGTGCAGCCACATGCTACTATGGGCTCTGGCATAGTTGACTAAGTTGTGCGAACTCTTACAGGGTGGACTAGCAGATGTAGGGGTTGTAGGTGGTACGGTCTACCCCACATGTAAGGTGCTAGCGCTTCTGAAAGACTATGTCTCGGTCATCCGTTTCTCAAACACCATGTAGTGCGGGAAAACAAACGGAGGCGATCGAGTCATGTGGGGAAAAGTGCGCAAACCTCTGCAGAGTGTAACAAACTAATCATGATTAGCCGTGTCCCCGGTTATGGACAACTTGAGTATCTAGTACTTGAATATCATGTGAATCTCAACATGTTACTTCTAATTAATGTTGTTGGGTTTTAATTGTTCACTTAATTGGGATCGGAATGCTGTCAACCATTCTCGATGTTTCACAACCACCATGATAGTTAAATAAATTTATTCCTTTGCAGTAGGGAAAAACTGGCTTTACGCAAAACTGTAACCATAGAGCTTTCCACCAGCCATATATGCATATAGTATAGCTGTTTCATTCCATTACTCTCTATGTGTTACATTGCCAGCATATTCCATGTGCTGACCCGTTTTCGGGCTGCAACGTTAATGTTGCAGACTTTTCAGACGACGATTGAGGTGTTTTAGGTCGTGGTTCTATACTCAGTGATGCCGTTGGAGTTGATGGACCCATTTATCTTCCAAGTCTTCCGCTGTTATCGACACTAGATGGCCTTAAGCCATTCTTATTGTAATAAGTTCTCTTTGAGACAACGATGTAATAAGTGTGTGATTGCCACTCTGCTATAAATCCTTCGATGTACTGTGTGGTGTCAGCATTACTGATCCAGGGATGACACCCGAGCACAGTAGACTTGATCCATTCGGGTCGGGTCGCCACAGAGATGGTATCAGAGCACACGCTGACTGTAGGACACGACCACTAAGTTAAAGCCATAGATCACCATTCTCTTCTCATTTTCTAACTCCTCATCTTTTCTACTCTTTTAGGATGATGCACGCGAAGATTAAGTACGCTCAACCGGATGAAGGCACACCTTTTGGATTGCACTTGAAGGAAGTCACCAAGTACCTGAACATTGGATTACCAAGCTTCACGGGAACCTTCAACGCTACTCTGCCTGAAGAGGAGCGCTCGAAGATTCAAGCTCATGTTCCGGGAAGGACATTCGCGCCAATCACGAAGCCTATAGATAGTGTTTTCAATGCACCAACCTGGAGTCTGGGGAGGAGCATGGCAGCTCATATCACCATAGGACGCATTGGAGAAGTTTACCAAGAAGACCTCAAGGACACTATCTACCAGATTTGCGGACGCCGAGATGAACAATGGGAGTTAGTCGGCACCAAGAAGGATAGATCCATTGCATCTTTCATCCAGGAGTTAAACCAGCACATTCGACGCCATGAGAACCAGATGTGCAATGATATGATAGAGTTGAAGAATGCAAAGGCAAGGATCATCGAGCTAGAAGGAGAACTGAAGTCTACACGCAAGGACTACATGGACGAGATCGTAGCTCTAGCGAGACACAATGGCGATCTTAAGCAGGAGATTGAAGAACTCAAGAGGAAGTTAGCATCCCAGGAGGACGACGAGTACGTCGCATGTCCGGACAACTACATCATCATCGACGACACCGATTCGGATCCAAGTGAACCCGACTTTGAAGACGAAGCTGGAGTAGATATCATGGAGTCTTCCACCGGTTCAAATTTCTAGATGACCACCAGATAGTAGTAGTATTTCCCCCATGTAAACATTATAGTCGAGCACTTTTGCGATAGTTTTAGACCGATTGTAAGCCCTTGTTTGATTGAATGGAGTGATTTTGTGTGCATTTGCTCATGTGCATTGGGGTAGTGTTTTCTCTTTAGACCTCACTCTATTCTTAAATCTCGTCTTTTCTAAACCCTCAGATGCCTCCGAGACGTGACAATGGATTTCCACCGGAGCTCACTCAGTTGATCCAACAGCAGAATCAATTGATGCAGATGTTAGTTCAGAACCAGCAGAACAACAATAACAACCCACCACCACCACCACCTAATGACCACTTAGCTCATTTCCTTAGGCTAAATCCGCCGGTGTTTTCCAGTAGCACCGAGCCGATAGTAGCAGACGATTGGCTCCGCAAGATAGGAAGGGAGTTGACCACTGCAGGATGCACAAATGGTGAGAAAGTGAAGTTTGCCGCACATCGCTTGACGGACCCGCGGCAGCATGGTGGGAGAATTTCACAGCCACTTACCCAGTTGACATTGTCACATGGGATCAGTTTCAGCAAGCTTTCCGCACTGCCCATGTTTCAGCAGGAGCTATGGCCATAAAGAAGCATGAGTTTCGCAACTTACGCCAAGGAGGAAGGACAGTTGGCCAGTACGTTGACGATTTTAGCAAGTTAGCACGTTATGGCCCAGATGATGTTGCTATGGATGCAGCTAAGCAGGAGAAGTTTTTGGAAGGACTGAATGATGAGCTAAGCATGAAGTTGATGGTAGCAAGTTTCAAGAACTACCAGGAGTTGGTAGATTGCGCCATCATGATTGAAGGGAAGCAACAGTAGATTGAGAACCGTAAGAGGAAGTATGGACAGGGGAAGTATAACTCTGGAGCCCAGCAGAAGCCCCGTTTTACCCCTAAACCGGGATTTCAGTTTCAGCATACCCATGGAGGAGGTAGTTTGCACAACCATAATGGCCACAAGAATGGTAATGGGAATGGAGGAAGCAACGGCCAGAACAGGACCACCCCATCGACCCCAACCAAGAGAGATCTGAGTCAAGTCACCTGTTTCAAGTGTTCCAAGACCGGACATTATGCCAATGAATGTCCTGAAGGCCAGAATGGAAATGGCAATGGAAGCTCTGGGAAGAAGCCGAACCCTTTCAATAGGGGACAGGTGAACCACGTTAATGTGGAGGAGGTTGAAGATCAGCCCGATGCAGTAATCGGTAAGTTTTTGGTTAAGTCATTTACTGCACTCGTTCTTTTTGATACTGGTGCATCGCATTCATACATCTCAAGGGGATTTGTGGATAAGTATAACCTACCAACCCAAGCCCTTAGGTCACCCATGTTAGTAACATCGCCAGGAGCAGAGTATGTGGCAAGTTTATGGTGTGATCGATTACCATTAAGGATTGGTAACTATGTGTTTCCCTCAGACCTAATAGTATTGGAATCTCAAGGACTGGATGTGATATTAGGCATGGATTGGTTATCAAAGTACGAAGGGAATATTGAGTGTGCTAGTAAGTCAATTTTGCTTACCACACCAGAAGGAAGAAGGATCAAGTATGTATCCCGGCATGTACCAAAAAGGACACAAGTGAATTGCCTAACAGGAGTCGTGCAGGAGGAAGTACCAGTGGTGAAGGATTTTCCTGATGTATTTCCTGAAGAGTTGCCAGGCATGCCACCCGATAGAGACATTGAGTTTTTGATTGAGTCATTGCCAGGTACAGGCCCAATATCGAAGCGACCATACCGGATGCCAGCAAAGGATTTGGTAGAAATTAAGAATTAGATTAAGGATTTACTGGAGAAAGGTTACATTCGCCCAAGTTCTTCGCCTTGGGGATCACCCGTACTTCTAGTGGAAAAGAAGGATGGATCATTAAGGATGGTTGTACATTATCGGGGATTGAATGAAGTAACCATCAAGAACAAGTACCCACTGCCAATGATCAACGATCTGTTCGATCGGTTGCAAGGAGCTAAAGTGTTTTCCAAGATCGATTTGCGATCAGGGTACCATCAGTTGAAGATTCGGGAGCAGGACATACCTAAGACAACATTCACCACGAGATATGGACTGTATGAGTATACCGTTATGTCATTTGGATTGACTAACGCACCTGCTTATTTTATGAACCTGATGAACAAAGTGTTTATGGAGTTTTTGGATAAGTTCGTCGTAGTGTTCATTGATGACATTCTGGTTTATTCAAAGAATGAAGAGGAGCGTAAGGAACATTTGCGTTTGGTTTTGGAGAAACTAAGGGAACATCAGTTATACGCCAAATTCAGCAAATGTGAGTTTTGGTTAAAGGAAGTTGGATTCCTCGGACACGTTATATCCGGAGAAGGTATAGCAGTTGACCCCACTAAGGTTGAGACCGTAACCGAATGGGAATCACCAACGACAGTTGGAGAGATCCGGAGTTTTCTTGGACTCGCAGGATACTACCGGAGATTCATTGAGAACTTCTCAAAGATTGCGAAGCCTATGACGGAATTGTTGAAGAAGGATACTAAGTTCAAATGGACTGAGGAGTGTGAGGCTAGTTTCCAGGAATTGAAGAAACGTTTGGTCACCTCACCAGTATTGATTTTGCCAGATCAGACTAAGGATTATGAGGTGTATTGCGACGCTTCACGTCGAGGACTTGGAGTAGTGCTTATGCAGGAAGGGAGAGTTGTTTCGTATGCTTCACGGCAACTGAATCCCCATGAGTTGAATTATGCCACGCATGATTTGGAGTTAGCAGCCGTAGTGCATGCATTGAAGACGTGGAGAAATTTCCTCATTGGAAATCATTGTGAGGTGTACACGGATCACAAGAGTTTGAAGTACATTTTCACGCAGAAGGAGTTGAACCTCTGACAGAGGAGATGGTTGGAGCTCATCAAGGATTATGACATGAGATTACATTACCATCCCGGAAAAGCTAATGTAGCAGCTGACGCATTGAGCCGTAAGAGCCATGTCAACACCCTAGTGACGGGAAAAGTACCAAAGGAGTTAGCAGAAAACCTTCGTGAGCTATGTTTGGAAATAGTTCCGAGAGGCTATGTAGCAGCATTGGAGATTCAGTCAACATTGATGGATAAGATCAGAGAAGCTCAGAAATCTGACAAGGAGATTGCTGCTATAAAAGAGAAATTAAGCGAAGGAAAAGCAAAGGGATTTTGTGAGGATGAGCACGATACCTTATGGTTTGAGGACCGTGTTTATGTGCCAAATAACCCGGAGATCAGGAAGTTGATTCTGCAAGAGGCACATGATTCATCGTATTCGATACACCCAGGGAATACCAAGATGTATTTGGATTTAAAGGAAACATTCTGGTGGACCGAAATGAAGAGGGATATTGCAGCATATGTAGCAGTTTGTGACGTATGTTAGAGAGTAAAGGCAGAGCATCAGAAGCCAGCAGGATTGTTACAACCATTGCCGATACCTGAATGGAAGTGGGATAAGATAGGCATGGATTTTATCACCGGACTACCCAGGACGAAAGCAGGCTATGACTCGATATGGGTAGTAGTTGATCGTTTGACGAAGGTAGCACATTTCATTCCAGTTAAGACCACTTGCACCAGTGCTAAGTTGGCGAAGATATACATGACTAGGATCATTTGTTTGCATGGAGTTCCTAGGAGTATCGTATCAGATAGAGGAACCCAATTTACCTCAAAGTTTTGGAATCAGTTGCATGAAACTTTGGGAACCAGACTAGAGTTCAGCACAGCTTGTCACCCACAGACGGATGGACAGACCGAGAGAGTCAATCAGATTTTGGAAGATATGCTGAGAGCTTGTGCACTAGATTATGGATCTAGTTGGGACGATAACTTGCCGTATGCGGAGTTTTCTTATAACAACAGTTACCAAACTAGTTTGAAGATGGCACCTTTCGAAGCTTTATACGGAAGAAGGTGCAGGACACCGTTGTCATGGGACGAAGTTGGAGACCGTCAATTCTTTGGACCAGATTTGATTAAGGAGTCTGAACGGAAAGTTAAGTTGATTCGCGATAGGCTCAAGGTAGCCCAGTCCATGCAGAAGAGCTACGCAGATTCTAAACGCAAGGAGACAGTTTACGAAACCGGAGACAGAGTTTATCTCCGAGTATCCCCACTTCGAGGAGTTAAGCGCTTTGGAGCTAAGGGAAAATTAGCACCGCGTTTCGTTGGACCGTACAAGATTTTGCAACGTATGGGAGAAGTCGCTTATAAGTTGGAATTACCGGAGGGACTGTCAGGAGTTCATGATGTATTCCATGTTTCCCAGCTGAAGAAATGTCATGCCGAGAAGGCGGAGGTACCGCTAAGAGATACCGTGCCACTCGAAGCGATTCAGTTGCAGGACGACTTAACATATGAGGAGAAGCCAGTCAAGATTCTCGATTATGCCAGTAGAGTTACTCGCAGCAAGGTTATCAAGTTTTGCAAAGTTCAGTGGAACCACCACTCAGAGGATGAAGCCACCTGGGAAAGAGAAGAAGATTTGCTCAAAGACCACCCTCACCTATTTTCTAGCCAACCCGAATCTCGAGGGCGAGATTCATCTTAAGGGGGGTAGGTTTGTAACATCCCAAATTTTCAATTTGGAATGTTATACACTAGATCATCATGCATAGCATATTTTCATGCATTTTGGTTGATCCTAGAAATTTCACGCAACTCAAGGACCTTCGGAGAGAGTTGGAGATTTCGTTATTTTCATATTTGAGAGTCTTCTCGAATTTGAAAGGAGGATCATTTGGTTTATTTATTTCATCTTCAATTAATTTTCCGATATCAAAAATATAAGAGAGGGAATAATATGACTTTCCCAAATTTAGGAAAAATGAAGATTTAATAAATAGATCAAATTTTGTTTTGCCGGAGTTTATTTGCATTTTATTTGGATAAAGAAAAATGTGCGTTTTCGAAAATTGCATTTTAGGCCCGGAGAAAAGTTCATTTTGTTCGACTCATTTTTAGGAGTCGGGGAAAATTTACTTTAGGTTTTTCGGAGTTCGTTTAGTTTCTTTTTCTTTTGTTTTCTGCGCGCGAAAACCAGTTAAAAAAAAAGAGTCTCCCGCCAGGCCAGCCGGGCCAAAGGCCCAGCCCGCCGGCCACCGCCCCAGCCTCCCTGCGCGCCGTGCGCCAGGCAAGGCAGGCGCCAGCCGCCGCCGCCTCTTGCTCTAGCCGAGTCCGGCTAGGGTTAGCCCCTCCCCTTTCCTTTGTTTCGTTTTCCTTTTCCTACTCTATTTCTTGTCCCCTACCCCAAGTAATCTCTCCCCTCCCCAATATAAATACCCCAACACCCCCCCCTCTAAGTCATCAAACCAAACCCCAAGCCCTCCACCGCGCCCCTCACCCACGCCGCCGCCTCCCACCCCGAGCCGCGCGCCGCCACCGCACCTTGCCCACGCCGCCGCCGCCCTACGCCACACCGCCGGAGCCCCTCGCCGGAGACCTCGCCGGAGGTTGCCCCGCGTCTCTTTTCCTCGGATCATTTTCTTCTAATCGCTCCGATTCTTTTCTTCTCTTCTGATTCGTTTTCTAGATCGGTTTTTCGTTTCGATTTTCTTCTCCGAAACCCTAGATCGGATTCGTTTTCTTTTCCGATTTAGTTGCCTTTGGACCGTTCACTGGACCGTTCGTCCTAACGAACGTGATCACCGGATTCTTCTAGGTTAACGAATGTCCGTTCGTTTAACCGTTCTTCTTTTTCTTCTCGTCGGATTTATTCCGCGATCGCGATCTCAGACCCGATCTTCGTTCTAGTCTTTCTTCTCGCTCGTTTATCGGAATCAGGTGATTCAAGCGCCTGGAGTTTCGTTTCGAAACCGTCGTTCCATCTAATCAACTTAAACACGTTTTTGCCCCGGTAAAATTTGACCTAGATTCAACTTGCTAGAACCGAGTTGTTTTCTTCCGCCGTTTGTTTTCCGTTTCTTTCTTCGGTTCGTTCTTTCTTTGCAACCGGAGTTCTTAAGTTGAACTATCTGGTTCTTTCTCTTGTTCGAGTTTTACCTGTGCATTAGATGAGTACTTATTGTGTTCTTGTTGGTTGTCTGCGATAGATCACCCGGATTGCGCCGCCTGTTACTTCGAAACCCTAGGTCTCGCGGATCATCAGCAAGGCAAGTAACACTTTGAACATACCTTTTCTACAACCCAGTTTTATTGCATTAGATCAATCCTCTCACATTGCATGATTAGGATCTAATTAAATTGTGGGATGGGAAGTAGATGAGGTAGTACCTATCACCTGTATTATTATGAAACCTTTGGGAGTTACTTCTACGTTTGCTTATTATGCCATGCCCCAATCTGAATTGGGAAAAGGAAGGGGGCGGTGGCCCCCCTTCTCCTTCCTTCTCTCCACCTCCTCCTTCCCCCTTCTCCTAGTTGGAATAGGAAAGAGGGGAAAAACCTACTTGGAGTAGGATTGCCCCCCTTGGGCATGCCTCCTCCTCTTGGCCGGCCCCTCCTCCTCCCCCCCCTTTATATACGGAGGAGGGGGGCACCCCATAGACACAACAATTGATCTCTTAGATCTTTTAGCCATGTGTGGTGCCCACCCACCACCATAATCCACCTCGGTCATATCGTAGCGGTGCTTAGGCGAAGCCCTGCATCGGTAGAGCATCATCATCATCACCACGCTGTCGTGCTGACGGAACTCTCCCTCAAAGCTCGGCTGGATCGGAGTTCGAGGCAAGTCATCGAGTTGAACGTGTGCAGAACTCGGAGGTGCCGTGCGTTTGGTGCTTGATCGGTCGGATCGTGAAGACGTATGACTACATCAACCGCGTTGTGCTAACGCTTCCGCTTTTGCTCTACGAGGGTACGTGGACACACTCTCCCCTCTCGTTGCTATGCATCACCATGATCTTGCGTGTGCGTAGGAATTTTTTTGAAATTACTACGTTCTCCAACTGAACTGACCTTGGGCACTGGATCAATATGTTTGTCCCAAAATAGTATAAAAAGTTGCCAAAAGTATATAAAAGTTGTAGAATATTGGCATGGAACAATCAAAAATTATAGATACGACGAAGACATATCAGGCACCTGGGTGGGCACAACCCACCAGGGCGCAACCCCTCTCCTGGCGTGCCTAGGTGGGTTGTCCCCACCTGGTGGCCCCGCAGACCCTGAAACTGACGCTATAAAATCCTATTTTTCCAGAAAAAATCAGGGAGAAAGAGTTATAATGATCCACGAGATAGAGACGTTGTCACCTCCAGTTCTTCATTGGGAGGCCAGATCTGGAGTCCATTTGGGGCTCTGGAGAGGGGGATCGTCGTTCTTTGTCATCACCAACCCTTCTTCATTGCCGATTCCATGATGCTCCCCACCGGGAGTGAGTAACTCCTTTGTAGGCTCACTAGTCGGTGAGGATTTGGATGAGATTCATCATGTAATCGAGTTAGTTTTGTTAGGGCTTGATCCCTAGTATCCACTATGTTCTTAGAATGATGTTGCTATGACTTTGCCATGCTTAATGCTTGTCACTTTGGGCCTGGGTGCCATGATTTCAGATTTGAACCATTTATGTTATCACCATTATCTCCATGTTCTAGATCCGATCTTGCAAGTTATAGTCACCCACTACGTTTTATGATCCGGCAACCCCGGAGTGACAATAGTCGGGACCACTCCCGGTGATGACCGTAGTTTGAGGAGTTCATGTATTCGCCACGTGTTAATGCCTTGTTCTGGTTCTCTACTAAAAGGAGGCCTTAATATCCCTTGTTTTCCAATATGGACCCCGCTGCCACGGGAGGGTAGGACAAAAGATGTCATGCAAGTTCTTTCCATAAGCATGTATGACTATTTACGGAATACATGCCTACATTATATTGACGAACTGGAGCTAGTGTCGTATCGCCCTAGGTTATAACTGTCTCATGATGAATATTATCCAACAAGTCACCGATCCAATGCCTACGAATTTATCTTATATTCTTCTTGCTAAGTTACTTCTGCTATCATCACTATTACACTTGCTACAAAATTACTGCTATCACTGTTACCATTACCATTGCTATTGCTACTATTATCAAAACTATCATACTACTTTGCTACTGATCACTTTGCTATAGATAATTAATCTCCAGGTGTGGTTGAATTTGCAACTCAGCTGCTAATATCTTCAAATTTTCTTTGGCTCCCCTTGTGTCGAATCTATAAATTTGGGTTGAACACTCTACCCTTGAAAACTGTTGCGATCCCCTATACTTGTGGGTTATCAAGACATTTTTCTGGCGCCGTTGCCGGGGAGCATAACTATATTTGTTGAGTCACTTGGGATAATTATCATATTATCACTATGAAGAATCTGAAGGATGCTAAGACCAAGATATTTCCCTCAAAGATGACAGGAGGTAAGGAACTACCATGCAGTTCTGCTTTAGATTCACCTTCTGTTGTGAGTAAACTTGCAACACCACCACATGCTATTAATTCCGATATGTCGCAAGTTATTGATGATGCTACTTCTATTATGTATAATGCTTATGATGATGCTTGTACCTTGCTTAATGATGATGTGCCACTTGGTGACTTTCTTGGTAAACAAATTGCTAGAGTTATACAACATGATGTTGTTGAATCTGATGATGAGCTTGAAACTGAAACTCCTGAAACACCTGTGTAACATCCCAAATTTTCAATTTGGAATGTTATACACTAGATCATCATGCATAGCATATTTTCATGCATTTTGGTTGATCCTAGAAATTTCACGCAACTCAAGGACCTTCGGAGAGAGTTGGAGATTTTGTTATTTTCATATTTGAGAGTCTTCTCGAATTTGAAAAGAGGATCATTTGGTTTATTTATTTCATCTTCAATTAATTTTCCGATATCAAAAATATAAGAGAGGGAATAATATGAATTTCCCAAATTTAGGAAAAATGAAGATTTAATAAATAGATCAAATTTTGTTTTGCCGGAGTTTATTTGCATTTTATTTGGATAGGGAAAAATGCGCGTTTTCGAAAATTGCATTTTAGGCCCAGAGAAAAGTTCATTTTGTTCGACTCATTTTTAGGAGTCGGGGAAAATTTACATTAGGTTTTTCGGAGTTCATTTAGTTTCTTTTTCTTTTGTTTTCTGTGCGCGAAAACCAGTTAAAAAAAAGAGCCTCCCGCCAGGCCAGCCGGGCCAAAGGCCCAGCCAGCCGGCCACCGCCCCAGCCTCCCTGCGCGCCGTGCACCAGGCAAGGCAGGCGCCAGCCGCCGCCGCCTCTTGCTCTAGACGAGTCCGGCTAGGGTTAGCCCCTCCCCTTTCCTTTGTTTCGTTTTCCTTTTCCTACTCTATTTCTTGTCCCCTACCCCAAGTAATCTCTCCCCTCCCCAATATAAATACCCCAACACCCCCCCCTCTAAGTCATCAAACCAAACCCCAAGCCCTCCACCGCGCCCCTCACCCACGCCGCCGCCTCCCACCCCGAGCCGTGCGCCGCCGCCGCACCTTGCCCACGCCGCCGCCGCCCTACGCCACACCGCCGGAGCCCCTCGCCGGAGGTTGCCCCGCGTCTCTTTTCCTCGGATCGTTTTCTTCTAATCGTTCCGATTCTTTTCTTCTCTTCTGATTCGTTTTCTAGATCGGTTTTTCGTTTCGGTTTTCTTCTCCGAAACCCTAGATCGGATTCGTTTTCTTTTCCGATTTAGTTGCCTTTGGACCGTTCGCCGGACCGTTCGTCCTAATGAACGTGATCACCGGATTCTTCTAGGTTAACGAACGTCCGTTCGTTTAACCGTTCTTCTTTTTCTTCTCGTCGGATTTATTCCGCGATCGCGATCTCAGATCCGATCTTCGTTCTAGTCTTTCTTCTCGCTCGTTTATCGGAATCAGGTGATTCAAGCGCCTGGAGTTTCATTGCGAAACCGTCGTTCCGTCTAATCAACTTAAACACGTTTTTGCCCCGGTAAAATTTAACCAAGATTCAACTTGCTAGAACCGAGTTGTTTTCTTCCGCCGTTTGTTTTCCGTTTCTTTGTTCGGTTCGTTCTTTCTTTGCAACCGGAGTTCTTAAGTTGAACTATCTGGTTCTTTCTCTTGTTCGAGTTTTACCTGTGCATTAGATGAGTACTTATTGTGTGCTTGTTGGTTGTCTGCGATAGAACACCCGGATTGCACTGCCTGTTACTTCGAAACCCTAGGTCACGCGGATCATCAGCAAGGCAAGTAACACTTTGATCATACCTTTTCTACAACCCAGTTTTATTGCATTAGATCAATCCTCTCACATTGCATGATTAGGATCTAATTAAATTGTGGGATGGGAAGTAGATGAGGTAGTACCTATCACCTGTATTATTATGAAACCTTTGGGAGTTACTTCTACGTTTGCTTATTATGCCATGCCATGCTAGTAGACGTGGATTGGGTGAGTGATATCCATGACAGATGTGAGTTGTTAATTTTAATGGTTTATCTAAGGTGGCAACTTAAACACACATCTGGGTGGATTGAGGCACCTGATGTCTATCAGGACTTGCCTGTTTTTTTTGGACCGCCACCCAGGCTCAAAGGGATCATAAGATAATTCATGCTAGAAACTTCCGTGTGCAGTCACATGCTACTATGGGCTCTGGCATAGTTGACTAAGTTGTGCGAACTCTTACAGGGTGGACTAGCAGATGTAGGGGTTGTAGGTGGTACGGTCTACCCCACATGTAAGGTGCTAGCGCTTCTGAAAGACTATGTCTCGGTCATCCGTTTCTCAAACACCATGTAGTGCGGGAAAACAAACGGAGGCGATCGAGTCATGTGGGGAAAAGTGCGCAAACCTCTGCAGAGTGTAACAAACTAATCATGATTAGCCGTGTCCCCGGTTATGGACAACTTGAGTATCTAGTACTTGAATATCATGTGAATCTCAACATGTTACTTCTAATTAATGTTGTTGGGTTTTAATTGTTCACTTAATTGGGATCGGAATGCTGTCAACCATTCTCGATGTTTCACAACCACCATGATAGTTAAATAAATTTATTCCTTTGCAGTAGGGAAAAACTGGCTTTACGCAAAACTGTAACCATAGAGCTTTCCACCAGCCATATATGCATATAGTATAGCTGTTTCATTCCATTACTCTCTATGTGTAACATTGCCAGCATATTCCATGTGCTGACCCGTTTTCGGGCTGCAACGTTAATGTTGCAGACTTTTCAGACGACGATTGAGGTGTTTTAGGTCGTGGTTCTATACTCAGTGATGCCGTTGGAGTTGATGGACCCATTTATCTTCCAAGTCTTCCGCTGTTATCGACACTAGATGGCCTTAAGCCATTCTTATTGTAATAAGTTCTCTTTGAGACAACGATGTAATAAGTGTGTGATTGCCACTCTGCTATAAATCCTTCGATGTACTGTGTGGTGTCAGCATTACTGATCCAGGGATGACACCCGAGCACAGTAGACTTGATCCATTCGGGTCGGGTCGCCACAACATGCTAGAACTAGCCCTCCTAGATATGAATTTCCTAAGGTACCGGAAGGTTATGTTATGAGTGAAGAAACAACTAGAGATATTCTTGCTTGTAGAGATAGAGATGATCTAGAGAAATTATTATGCAAGTATAAAGAAAAATCTCTGAATGCTATAATGAAATGTGATCCTAAGTTTGCTACTTCACCTATCTTTAATGATGATAAGGATTATGAATTCTCTGTCAACCCAGAGTTAATTACTTTGGTTGTATCTGATCATTTTCATGGTTATGAAACTGAAACTGTGGTGGCACATCTTACTAAGTTGAATGACATAGCCACCCTTTTTACTCATGATGAGAAAACTCGCTATTACTATATTCTAAAATTATTTCCGTTCTCATTAAAGGGTGATGCTAAAGCTTGGTACAATACTCTTGCTCCTGGTTGTGTGCGTAGTCCCAAGGACATGATTTCTTACTTGTTTGAAAAATATTTCCCTACTCATAAGAAATAAGCTGCCTTGCAGGAAATATTTAACTTTGTTCAAATTAAAGAAGAGAGTCTCCCACAAGCTTGGGGGAGGATTTTCCAATTACTTAATGCTTTGCCTGATCATCCTCTTAATAAAAATGAAATACTTGATATCTTCTATAATGGACTAACCGATGCTTCTAGGGACTTCCTAGGTAGTTGTGCTAGTTGTGTTTTCAGGGAACGAACTATTGGACAAGCTAAGGAATTATTGAATAATATATTGAAAAACTATGATGATTGGACTCTTCCTGAACCACCGGCTAAACCCACTCCGAAGAAGAGGGGTATATTATATATCAGTCCTGAAGATATGCAAGAGGCAAAGAAATCTATGAAGGAAAAAGGTATTAAAGCTGAGGATGTTAAAAATTTACCTCCTATTGAAGAAATACATGGGCTTAATACACCACCACATCCTAAGCTGGTACAGGTAAATTATTTAATGAATTTCAATGGTAATGATAATCCTCACAATATGCATCCTAGCCAATGCCTGTATGAGTTTGAAAATTATATTAGAAAATAAGATCACTTCAATGCAAATGTTATGAAACAATTGAAATACAATTCTGATATGATTGCTCGCTTGAGTGACTTTTATTTAGAATATAAAATGATGTTAGAGGTGTTGGAAAGCATGCTTCTATGGTTCAAACTCAGTTAGATCAAGTTGCTAAATCTCAAAGGGAATTGCTTGATGAAATGAATAATAATATGCATGACTTTGTTGTTAGAGTTGCAACTAGAGAAGGTAAAATGACTCAAGAACCACTTTATCCTGAGGGACACCCAAAAAGAATTGAACAAGATTCACAAAGAGCTAACACTAGTGCACCTAGTCCTTCTAGAAAGAAGAAGAAAAAGAAAAATGATAGAACTTTGCATACTTCTAGTGAACTTGAAGTAGAAAAACCTCCTGATAATGATAATGAAACTTCTATCTCAGATGCTGAAACTCAATCTGGTAATGAACACTCACCTAGTGATAATGAAAAATATAATGATGATGTTCATAAAGACTCCCAACCAAAAAATAAAGAACGAGACAATGATGTTGAGATAGAACCACTTGTTGATCTTGATAACCCACAACCTAAGAATAAAAGGTATGACAAAAGAGACTTCATTGCTAGAAAACACGGTAAAGAAAGAGAACTGTGGGTTCAAAAACCTATGCCTTTTCCACCTAGGTCAACTAAAAAGAATGATGATGAAGAATTTGAACGCTTTGCTGAAATGTTGAGGCCAGTCTTTTTGCGTACTCGCTTACTGATATCTTGAAAATGCCTCCTTATGCAAAGTATATGAAAGACATCATCACGAATAAGAGAAAAATACTGGAAGCTGAAATCTCCACTATGCTTGCTAATTATACTTTTAAAGATGGAGTACCTAAAAAACTTGGAGATCCGGGAATACCAACTATACCTTGCTAACGTTACTATGAATAAACTCACGCCTACTGAAATATCTTTCCAAATGGCTGACAAATCAACTGCCATACCTATCGGTATCTGTGAGGATGTGCCCGTTGTTGTTGCTAACGTTACTATTTTGACTGACTTTGTTATACTTGAGATGCCCGAGGACGGCAACATGTCGATTACCCTTGGTAGACCCTTCTTGAATACTGCAGGGGCTGTAACTGATTGCAATAAAAGCAAGGTCACTTTTCATATCAATGGTAATGAGCATACGGTGCACTTTCCAAAGAAAAAATTCCAAGTGAATGGTATTAATATCATTGAAAAATCTCCGACAATCACTATTGGAAGTTTTCAAATACCTCTACCTAGTGTCAAAAATAAATATGAAATGCTTATTGTTGGGGACATTCATATCCCCGTTGAGGTAACTTAGTGATTTACGGAAGTTCTTCGGTTTCATGCTAATTGAAAGTGGTTGTTAATAAGACTTGATCAACCTTATTAATGGATCATTTTTTAGCGGTATGAAGTTGATGAATTTAGTAAGCACTATCTTTTGTCGCTACTTTTTGTTTTATGTTTTTATTAGTTAAATAAATAAAATGACATGTTCTGTCTATTTTCTGAATTTCCCATGCAATAAAAAATGACCCAAAAATAAAAGTTCTCAGAATGCCCTGAAAATTTAATATGAATTTTTTCTGAATATTTCTGAATTTTTGGTGCAAATAACATCAGAGGGAGGTGCATTAGGTGGGCACAACCCACGTGGGCGCGCCAGGACTCCCAGGATCGCCCTGGTGGGTTGTGGTCCCCACATGGGGCCCCTCACTTATCTCTTCATACCACATCATCACTTACCTCAAGAAAAAATATCTCCATTGCTCTCTCTCCCGTGTTCTTGCTCTCAAACCCGCGTATTTCGATCTCTTTGCTCGAAGCTCCATTTCCTAAAATATTTTGGGGGATTGTTCCTTGGTATGTGACTCCACCGTTTGTCCAATTAGTTTTTGTTTTAGTGGTTTATATTTTGAATAATTAGCTACTCTTGGTCCTGCTGTAGATGAGCTTGCATGTTGAATTCTTAGTGTTCTAAGTAGTTTGAATGCTTGCTATGGCCTCTATGTATCCCTATGAGTAGTTGGTATCATTTTTGGGAAGTTTTGTTGAGAAAATTTTGTGGGCTAACAAATTTCAGAATTTTGTTGATAGGAAAACCATGAATATCTTTAGGAAGTTTGGCTCTACCAAGAACTCCAAGGGTGTTATTGGGGAATCATCTGATAGTGATCTTCATCCTCGAAAGTTGGCAGAGGTATGGCCGAGTGAATGGCCGCACACCCTGTTCCTGGAAGAGGCTGGAATCCTTCAAGAGTTCACACAATATGTTTCTAATGCCGGCCTCACCGACTTCATCGCAGATGAGTGTGAACAGCACTAAATCCTCACAAACATCTTTGTTCAAAGCTTTACTTTCCTACCTAGGAATAATCCTCCTGAAGTGAGTTTTGATTTATATGCCGAAAACCATCAGATACCACTTACTGAATTTTGTGACATATGCATGATCCCCTCTGATGGGAGCTTGGCTGAGCCTAGGCCGTCTGAGTTTGAGGCCTTTTATCATACTTTGACAGTGGGACATGAGAGAGGGGTGTCAGCTAGCACTGCCGCTGGTTTGCATTTTCCTACGATTCATTACTTTGCTCTTTTCATTGCAAAATGCCTGCTTGCTAGGGAGAAGGTGGGTGCACTCAGCTCACCAGACCTTGCTATTTTGCGTCGTGCATTAGAGGGCAACAACACTTATAGCTTGGGAGCTATTGTGGGTCGTCGCCTCCACCTTAATAAATCCAAGGGTAAAATTCATGGTGGGATTTATGGTACTCGTTTGGCGGCTCACTTCGAGGTTGAGATACGCTCTCATGATTACCCTCTGACCAAGGTTTACCTAGACCGTGCTGCCAGGGATCACCACCATTTTACTGGTGATAAATCTCCTGACATTCCTATTCCTTATAACCTGGTTTTTAGCATTGAAACTCGTGATATTATTCCATTACCTACTCCTGCTTTGTTTGATTCTGTTGCTAGGGGCGGATATAGGATTATGCCTGCAGATATCATCCCCTACCGGAACGCTCCGTCTGCTGTAGAGGTAGTGGAGGAGCCTCACCAGTGGGATCAGTGGATGCCTGCTCCTCAGTACCCCAACTACTATCCAGGCTACTAATCAATTACCAAGTTAGGCCAAAAGCCTAAGCTTGGGGGAGTACGTGTTTCTCACCGACATTACATTCATGTCCACTTATTCATCTTGCCAGATTCACGCGTTTTCATTGTATCATCCATGCTTAGATTTATTTTTCTTGCTTTCGTCTTGTGTGTTTGAAAAACTTTAAATCCAAAAACATTAGTTGTAGTTAGTTTACTTTCTATGCATGCTTAGTAGTAATATTAAAAAGAAAACCCAAAAAGATTTCCTTGTTCTTCTTTTGCTTGTTGGGAGCTTTCCCATGTAAATAGTTTTTCTCGCTTTTGCTTTTCCCTTTTATTTGCTTGCTCAAGAAAACCAAAAACTCCAAAAATATTTCGGTGTGCTTATCTGAATTTCTTTTCCTTTTATTTGAGTTGTACCAAGGAGAATACCACGATGAAAATGTTGAGTTGAACTAATAAGGAGCCCATTTTACCTTATCTTCTCCCGTTGAATAAAATGTTTGCAGATTCCAGCTTAGTCCACGGCACTCTTGCAATATTATTATTTTCATATCGTTCGGTCGTGCAAGTGAAAGGCAATAATGACAACATTCAATGAACTGGCTGTGGCAGAGAGAAACTGGTATGAACCCGACTTGTTCTGTTTGTGTAAATATGTTTAACCTAGTATCCATGATTCAGCCCCTTACGATTATACATGTTTGCAATGACAATTAGAGATTATAGTTTCTCATGCCATGCATAAGTAGCTGGGAGTGGATAATGATTTATCTTGGATATCAACATTGCGTTAAAATGATTGTGATGTAGTATGATGATATGGTATCCTCCGCTAAATGTTCGAGTGGCTTGACTTGGCACATGTTCATGCATGTAGTTGAATCAAAACCAACATAGCCTCTATGATATTTATGTTCATGGTGATCATATCCTACTCATGCTAGTGCCCAATGTTACTGATGCATAATGCATGATCATGATCGTTGTTGCTCCCTAGCTGGCTGCTTCTCAATCTAATTGTTAGCCTTCGCCTGTACTAAGTGGGAAATCTAAATGTACATCAAAAACCGTGAACCCAAAGTATTCTAGATGAGTCCACCATACCTACCTATATGCGGTATTACCCTGCCGTCCTAAGTAAATTTGCATGTGCCTCCTCTAAAAATATATCCTTTTGTGTGCCTGGATCATTCATGGAACGACAGGAGGTGGTCGGTATCTTTCATGCTAAGCAGGTTATTCTCAGGTCGAATGTTTATTCACTCCCCATCGCATGAGAAGAGGGCGGTAATAGGGATGCCCAGTCCCAAACTGCAAACACAAAAAGAGTTAATCTCTCAAATAATCAAACAAAAACTCCCAATGGAGTCAAAACCTTTACTTTTTATGGCTTGGGAACTGCCACTAGCTTGTTTAGCATGGGAGATATTGATAACTGATGGTCGTGAAGTAAATGAGAAGGGTTCATGTCTCAAAATTTCATTTATCTCTGTTTTTAAAACTTAAGCTCTGGCACTGATAACCCACAAGTATAGGGGATCGCAACAGTTTTCGAGGGTAAAGTATTGAACCCAAATTTATAGATTCGACAAAAGGGGACCCAAAGAATATTTGAAGGTATTAGCAGCTGAGTTGTCAATTCAACCACAATGGAGACTAATTATCTGTAGCAAGTGATCAGTAGCAAAGTGATAACCCACTAGTATAGGGGATCAATTGTAGCCTCTTTCGATATGGAAGATTGTCGAACCCAATGAGGAGCTAAAGGTAGAATAAATATACCCTCAAGTTTTATCGACCACCGATACAACTCTACGCACGCTTGACGTTCGCTTTACCTAGAACAAGTATAAAACTAGAAGTACTTTGTAGGTGTAATGGGATAGGTTTGCAAGAATATAAAGAGAATGTAAATAAAAACTAGGGGTTGTTTTATGTAAAGAAGCAATAGAGTTAGTATAGCGAGTGTGGAAAAGTGGTGGTAGGAGTTGTGAAATTGTCCCTAACCAATTGACTATGTTACTAGACCGATAGCAAGTTTTATGTGCGAGAGGCCACTGCTAGCAGGTCATCCCCGACTTTGAATTCTATGCACTTATGATTGGAACTATTAGCAAGCATCTTCAACTACTAATGTTCATTAAGGTAAAACCCAGCCATAGCATTAAGATATATTGGTCCCCCTTCAATCCCGTATGCATCAATTTCTATGCTAGGTTGAAGCTTCTGTCACTCTTGCCCTCCAATTTTGTCCTATCAACATACAACTAACCCTCTGGTGTGATCCACACGCGCGCTCATATGATGGGCACCAAAGGACATCAACATAACCACAAGCAATTTAAACCAATCATAGCAATTCACCAATTACCGATAGGACAACAAAAATCTACTCAGACATCATAGGATGGCAACATATCATTGGATAATAATAATATGAAGCATAAAGCACCATGTTCAAGTAGAGGGTACAGCGGGTTGCGGGAGAGTGGACCACTATAGAGAGATGGGGGAAGGTGATGAAGATGTTGGTGAAGATGACAGAGGTGTTGGTGTAGATCACGGTGACGATGATGGCCCCTGCGTCGTTCCGGTGCCACCGGGAGAGAGGGGGAGAGAGCCCCGCTTCTTCTTCTTCTTCCTTGACCTTCTCCCTAGATGGGAGATGGGTTTCCCCTATGGTCCTTGGCTTCCATGGCATGGGAGGGGCAAGAGCCCCTCCGAGATTGGATATGTCTCTCTGTCTCTCTCTGTTTTTGCGTTCTAGATTCTGGCCTTTAAATGTTTCTTATAGTCCCGGAGATTCGTAACTCCGATTGGGCCGAAATTTTAACACGATTTCTATCTGGATATTGGCTTACTTGCGGCGAAAGAAGGGCACCAACCGCCTTACAGGGTGGCCACGAGGGTCCAGGGCGCGACTTACCCCCTGGGGCGCACCCCCCTGCCTCATGGCCCCCTCGGGCATCGTCTCGGGTTGATTCTTCTTCCCAAAAATCACATATATTCCAAAAAAATCTCCGTCATTTTTTATCCTGTTTGGACTCCGTTTGATATGGATTTTCTGCGAAACAAAAAACATGCAACAAGAAGGAACTGGCACTGGGGACTGGATCAATATGTTAGTCCCCAAAATAGTATTAAAAGTTGCCAAAAGTATATAAAGTTGTAGAATATTGGCATGGAACAATAAAAAATTATAGATATGACGGAGACGTATCAGCATCCCCAAGCTTAATTCATGCGCGTCCTCGAGTAGGTAAATGATAAAAAAGATAATTTTTGATGTGGAATGCTACCGAGCATAATCTTGATCATGTAATCTAATCATGGCTTGAATATTAAGACACGAGTGATTCAAATCAATAGTCTATCATTTGACATTAAGACAATAATACTTCAAGCATACTAATAAAGCAATCATGTCTTTTCAAAATAACATGGCCAAAGAAAGTTATCCCTACAAAATCATATGGTCTGGCTATGCTCCATCTTCACCACACAAACCATTCAAATTATGCACAACCCCGATGACAAGCCAAGCAATTGTTTCATACTTTTGATGTTCTCGAACCTTTTCAACTTTCACGCAATACATGAGCGTGAGCCATGGACATAGCACTATAGGTGGAATAGAATATGATGGTGGAGGTTGTGTGGAGAAGACAAAAAGGGGAAACCCTCACATCGACGCGGCTAATCAACGGGCTATGGAGATGCCCATCAATCAATGTCAATGTGAAAGTGCAACTATCCCTAGGTGGTTTTGGTAATTCCTAACAACATATAGCTCATTGAGCTAATGCTATTTCAAGATAAATATTTCAGGAAAGCGCAATGATTGGCATGGCATGGATTAGAAAGTGGACCCCTCAAAATGCTAAGGACAGAAGATTGGCTCAAGCTCAAAGAACAAGACTCTAGATTTTACTTTTAGTGATCCAAGATCACATTGAGTCCATAGGAAAAGTCAATACTGTTAAAAGGGGGTGAGGTGTTGCTTAATGAGTTACTTGCTCTAAATGCTTAGTGATATGTTCCAAAAACCATCAACTACTTTCTCATATCCACATATGTCCCAAACCAAAAGTCAAACTCGGCCCCACCAAAACTTTCTATCCCACGCCACCGAGTTCTCTTGACATAGCCACTGCCACAAACCCTAGTCACTTCGGTCTCACCGATAGGGATCTCGGTCTCACCGAGATGGGATTGCAACCTCTCTATTTCCCTTCATAATGTTTCGGTCCAACCGAGATGAGCGATCGGTCCCACTGAGATTGCAATGCAAACTCTCTGTTTCCCCTTCGTAATGTTTCGGTCTAACCGATATGAGTGAATCGGTCCCACCGAGTTTGCCTAAGCAACTCTCTATTTGCCTATTACCAAAATCGGTCTCACCGAGTTTGTGTAATCGGTCTCACCGAGATTATGTTATTCCCTAACCCTAATTGAATTGGTCCCACTGAGTTGACATGTCGGTCCCACCAAAGATCCTAACGTTCACATTTTGAACTAAATCGGTCTAACCAAGTTTTCTAATTCGGTCCCACCGAGTTTGGTGATTTGTGTGTAACGTTAAGATTTTGTGTGGAGGCTATATATGCCCCTCCACCCACTCTTCATTCATGGAGAGAGCCATCAGAACATGCCTACACTTCCAACATACATTTTCTAAGAGAGAACCACCTACACTTGTGTTGAGGTCAAGATATTCCATTCGAACCACATAAATCTTGATCTCTAGCCTTCCCCAAGTTGCTTTCCACTCAAATCATCTTTCTACCAAATGCAATCCTATGAGAGAGAGAGTTGAGTGTTGGGGAGACTATCATTTGAAGCACAAGAGCAAGGAGTTCATTATCATCACACCATCTATTACCTTTTGGAGAGCGGTGTCTCCCAGATTGGTTAGGTGTCACTTGGGAGCCTTCGTCAAGATTGTGGAGTTGAACCAAGGAGTTTGTACGGGCAAGGAGATCGCCTACTTAGTGAAGATCTACCCTAGTTAGGCAAGTCTTCGTGGGCGATGGCCATGGTGGAATAGACAAGGTTGCTTCTTCGTGGACCCTTCATGGGTGGAGCCCTCCGTGGACTTGCGCAACTGTTACCCTTCATGGGTTGAGGTCTCCATCAATTTGGATGTACGATAGCACCACCTATCGGAACCACACCAAAAATCTCTGTGTCTACATTGCGTTTGCTCCCTCAAAACTCCTCCCTTTACCTTCATATGCAATTGTTTTACATTCCACCGCTATACTCTTAGAATTGCATGTGTAGGTTGATTACTTGATTTATGCTAAGTTGCTAAAATCTGCCAAGACTTAAAATTGGGAAAAGGCTAGATTTTTATTTGGTACAAGTGGTATCAGAGCTTTGGTCTCCATTTTCTTTGATTTCCATAGCTTTTGGTGATCATAGCATTGGTTTCACAACCTAGGAGAGTATGGCGTCTAGTGAGGGAAATTACCACCGTAGAGGTCCTTACTTTGATCGTACTAATTTTGGTAGTTGGAAGCATAAGACAAAAATGCATATTCTTGGACATAACCCCGCCATTTGGGCTATTGTGTGTATTGGCTTGCAAGGTGAATTTTTTGGTGGGGGAGAACCGAATCGTGAAGCTACAGTGGAAGAATTGAAGATGCTGCAATATAATGCTCAAGCTTGTGATATTCTCTTCAACGGATTGTGCCCCGAAGAATTCAACAAAATCAGCCGTCTTGAGAATGCAAAGGAAATTTGGGATACTTTGATTGATATGCACGAAGGTACCGACTCCGTCAAGGAATCCAAATTGGATGTGCTTCAAAGTCAACTTGACAAGTTCACAATGAAGGATGGTGAAGGTGTCGCTGAAATGTACTCTAGGCTTGCTCTCATCACAAATGAGATTGCCGGCTTAGGAAGTGAAGAGATGACCGATAGATTCATCATCAAGAAGATTCTAAGAGCCTTGGATGGAAAATATGATACCGTGTGCACATTAATCCAAATGATGCCCAATTACAAAGATCTCAAGCCAACGGAAGTCATCGGAAGGATTGTTGCTCATGAGATGTCACTCAAGGATAAGGAAGAGCTTCACAACAAGTCAAGTGGTTCTTACAAAGCTTCATGTGATGCTCCCACATCATCAAGTGAGAAACAAACCTTCAATGAAGAATTGAGCCTAATGGTGAAGAACTTCAACAAGTTCTACAAAAGTGGAAGCAAGGAAAGAAGTTTCAAGTCAAGGTCCTACAATGACAAAATATCTTCAAGTCGTGAGCGTAATTGCTACAATTGTGGAAGACCCGGACACTATTCCAACGAGTGTACGGCTCCCTACAAAAGAAGTGAAGATTCTCCCAAAAGAAGGAGTAGGAGAGAAGAATCACCACCAAGAGAGAGAAGGAGTACAGATGACCATTATGAACGAACAACATCACGGAGAAGCAAGGATTCGGAAAGGAAGGACAAATCATCAAGGAGCTACACAAAACGAGGACATCAAGCTCATGTTGGTGAATGGGTATCCGGCTCTAACTCCGACAATCACTCCGAAAGAAGTTATCAATTCGACTCTGAATATACTCAAGATGAAGGTGTTGCCGGTCTAGCACTTGTGTCAACCAACTCCTATGACATATTTGAGTCACCAAATGAAGGAATTGGAAGATCCTTCATGGCTAAAGGCCCAAAGGTATCACACCCCGAGTATGTTGATTTCAATAGTGATGAAGATGACTTGCTAGGTGATCATGGTTTACTTGTTGATTCTAGTGATGAAAACTATGATGAACTTGCTAGTAATCATGCTAATAAAGACAGAATGAATGACGATGATAAGAAGGAGATTGAGCAGCTAACTAAAGAACTAAACACTCTTAAGTTATCTCATGAAACTACCTTGGAAAATCATCGAGAGGTTTTAAAGACTCATGAGAAGTTACGCTTCGAAAAGCTCAATCTTGAGCAAGAGCATGGGTTCTTAAAAGCGATCAATGATGATCTTCGCAAGAAAAGTTCTTCTTACATTGTCAAGCATTTAGTCTTGTCTACTTGCATGCCACAATTTAAATCTAGCAACAAGGACAAGAAAGATTCTTCTTCTAGTAGTAACAATAATCATGCCAAACCCAATGATGTTACTTCTAGTAGTTATCTTGATTCCACTAATGATTCTCTTAGCCAAGTTACACTTGAGCAAGAAAATAGCTTATTGAAGGGAATTATAGATAAAGGTGTTTACAAGAGCCTTGCCGGAAGTAAGCAATTTGAGGAAATTGTACGCAAGCAAGGAAGACACCGGAAGAATCAAGGTGTTGGTTTTGAACAAAAGTTCAATGCCAATGGAGTTGACTGGGAAGAAGATCAATACCCCAAGACGAAATTTGTTCCTCAATAAGAGAAGTATGATCCTACTTCTTTCCAAGGAACACAAGCTCAAGATGATCTTCCACCATAAGACCACAAGCTAAAAGGCAAGGACAAGCTTCCAGAGGAGATTGATGCATTTGAGGAAGCTCCCAAAGCCTTGGTTAAGTGGGTTCCCAAGACTACATCAAGTTCTACCTCATCAAGTACGACTACAACTCCAAGGATTCCCATCAAGATGGTGTGGATCCCGAAGAAGAAGAACTAGAGAGTTCTTGAGGGTGACTCCGCCAACATACTTCACTCATATCACTTTGGCAAGGACAAGTGCAAACAACTTCCACATCTTGCACTAGTTCAAGGAGTCACAAACCCTCTTGTTGGTAAGACAAGGGACAAGGTAACCTAATGCATTCATGGACATCATCCTATGTGAACATCGTTCTATGTCTATGGATATCCTTGTTTGTTCCTTGTGGGACTAACCCGTGTAGGTATTGAAAGTGCAACTCACTCTAATGGATTGCTCCAAATGATCTACATCAACATTGAACATCTACACCTTCAACACCTACATGAAGTCATCATCGACAAAACCCAAGGTTATTTCATCCCTCTTAGGGGGGATATCACATCTAGGGGGAGCTTTACTCTAATCAATTGAGCTAAAGCAACTCTAATGATGTGAGCACAACAATGCTTTATGTAAAAGTGGCAACCCCACTCGTGCTTAAACGATGAGTATGACCTATGATCAAATGTTCTCATTTGACTCCTAAGTCAATATACTCATATATAGATGACCTAGTCATAGCCAAATTGCTTGATAGATGCTAGAGTGATTGTGCGTGCTTTGTCACATATTTCATTTGTCATTTTATTGTGTGAGCATGTTGGATGCATATTTTACTCATTCGAGGACATCCATTTGTTGCTTTGATTTTTTGGCTTTTTGTCTTTTGCAAAATGGATGGACAAGAATGCCTAATAAATCCCTCCAGCATGTTGGATGCATATTTTACTCATTCTAGCTATCTATGCTTTTCTCGTCTCAAACTCTATTCATGCTACATCACAAAGTTTGATCAAGTCAGATTCGAACCACTCTGTGTGAGGAGCACTTGGAGTCCCCGATTCGTCATAGACTTAAACTTCCAAAACCTCTTTGTGTATTTCGGTATGACTGAGTCATCCATTTCAGTCACACCGAGATCACTAAGTTGATCTAGGTTTTAAATCTCGCTGCAACCGATTTGAACTTTTCGGTCACACCGACAGGGTCGGGATATATAAACCCACGGGTGAGATTTTGGAAATTTCTTTGAAACTTCTCAGCCCGCGTGTATCCTTCTCTGCCACCCCGGGTCTCCGGATCGTCTTCTCGCCGCCAGCGACCTCCGCCGCTGGTTTACATCGCCGTCAACTGAATTCTGCCCCTTCGTTGCCGCCATAGCGAACTCTGCCGAATTAGGGTACGAGTTTGATCCTTTGTGCTATTCTTTTAACTCCGATTCGTAGCACATTACTTTGCCCTGATCATGACCACGTATGCAATCAATCCATCCAATGAAAACTTCCTTTAGATTAGATTGGATTTGAAAATTTAGGGTTAGGTCTCCGCCGAACTCATCTCGGACCGACCGAATTGTAGAAATCGGTCTCACCGATTTGGCTTAGGCCATTGCAGTCGCACTTTAGGTCTGACCAAAAACTGCAAATTGGTGTGACTGAGTTCAATTCTTTGTGAAACCCTAGCAGTCTCGGTGCCACCAAACTGTGAGTCGGTCTGACCGAGCTCACTAGTTTAGGTTCCAAAAGCTGCTTCGGTATCACTGAGCTTACAAATCGGTAGCGCCGAAATGCTTTCTGTGAAGAGCTAAAACTAAGTTTTGAAGTCATCTATTTTGTGAAAACTCTGCACTTTGTGATGCTCATCCACTCTACCTCATCTATATCTATTCACAGGGTCTGCTGTCAGTAAATTTGCAGAGATTTCTGATCAAAGCGACAGTCAGAACAAGTCAGAAGAACAAGTGCAATTGAGTGAGGGCACTAGTCCCTCTAGCACTTCTGATGATGGCAGTAGAAGCACACCAAGTAACTTGCCCAAGGCAGCCACCAGGTCAAGGAAGAAGAAAACCTCAGATTCTGAAGATGAGGACTATGTAGCTGTTGAGGAGGAAGTCAGCTCCAAGAGGAAGGTGTTGAATAAAGAATATGGGTCAGCTGCTACAACTAAGATTGGCTTGCACAAGAAGGCCCATGCCGAGAGGGTGCCAACCTTAAAGGTTAGAGCCTCAACTGCTGAAACCTCCAAGCCAACTGAAGAGGCTGTTGGAGAAGGAAAGAAGAGGAAGGAAAGAGTTAAGAAAACCACTGCCAGAGTGCTTGGCAGATCCTCCATTATGAAAGATCCAGAAGAAGAGGAGGAAGAGGATACTGCACCAGCACCCAAAGCTCAGAAGCTTATGGGAGATGCTATAAAATCAGGGGCTGCAACATCAAAGCCCAAGTCTGCTCCCAAAGCTCAAGCTTAGAAACCCCCAAAGCCCAAGAGGAATACCAGGAGGATACCTACTGAGGAAAAGAACAAGGCCCTAGTGCCTCAAGCTAAAGAAGAGGAAGATGATTCACTTGTTTTGAGGAAGTTGAAGCCCAAGATTCCTGACCATAATGATGTTCATCCAGTCGCTGAGGACATGCACATCAAAAAGGATGCTGGACTGAGATTGTGGAGACAGTATGATCCATATGCTATTAGGAGGAGGACTACAGTTGATTACAGGTTTCACACAAAGGAACAACAAGACTTCTATGAGACTATTTTGCTTGACAAGAACCCATTGTATGTGACATGAAATGGGTGGTGTCGGTGTAAAAACCGGCGGATCTCGGGTAGGGGGTCCTGAACTGTGCGTCTAAGGCGGATGGTAATAGGAGGCAGGGGACATGATGTTTACCCAGGTTTGGGCCCTCTTGATGGAGGTAATACCCTATGTCCTGCTTGACTGTTCTTGATGATATGAGTATTACAAGAGTAGATCTACCACGAGATCGTAGAGGCTAAACCCTAGAAGCTAGCCTATGGTATGATTGGATGTCGTCCTACGGACTAAACCCTCCGGTTTATATAGACACCGGAGGGGGCTAGGGTTACACAAGTTCGGTTACAAGGGAGGAGATATACATATCCATATTGCCTAGCTTGCCTTCCACGCCAAGTAGAGTCCCATCCAGACACGGGACGAAGTCTTCAATCTTTTATCTTCATAGTCCAACAGTCCGGCCAAAGGATATAGTACGGCTGTCCGGAGACCCCCTAATCCAGGACTCCCTCAGTAGCCCTTGAACCAGGCATCAATGACGATGAGTCCGGCGCGCAATATTGTCTTCGGCATTGCAAGGCGGGTTCCTCCTCCGGATACTCCGTGGAAGAGTTTGAACACAAGCATAGTGTCCGACCCTGAAAAATAAGTTCCACATACTACTGTAGAGAGAATAATATTTCCACAAATCTAATCTGCTGACACGTTTTGACAGCATGACATCACGCCATGGCCCAGTCATTATTCAAACCGTTTTTCTCAACTAGCACCGCACATATCGCGAGGCGGTTTTCTTGACACGTCTTGTCAAAGAAGAGATCGTGTTCCCCTTATCACGGGATTCTCATCAATACAGACGTGGGTAACCCAACCATGCCTGTTGGTATGACTCCCAGATCTTAGGCAAGTCCCAAACGGCCACGAGGAGGACACTTGATATTCACCCCCCTTTATAACGAGGACAAGGCCTTTTCTTTCTCCCTCTCGTGCTCAATCGAATCCTTCCCCCGCCTCGAGTTCTAACACCCAAAGCTCAAGTCAGGTGCTTCGGACCTTCAGCTATGTCTGGATCCAACCTTCAAGGTCGGTGGATGCCCTCCTCTGTAACAGAGGAGGACATCAAGAAGCTGAGAGAGGCCAGATATCTGACCGCCGAAATTTCACATAGGCTGTCTGCCCGAGGGGAGGTCGTCCCTACTCCCGAACCCACCAAGAGTGTCGTGTTCATCTCCCACTTCCTCCGAGGACTAGGCCTCGCTCTAGATCCCTTTGTAAGGGGTCTTCTGTTGTATTATGGGCTGGATTTCCATGATCTAGCCCCGGACTCCCTTCTTCACATCTCGTCATTTATTGTCGTATGTGAGGCCTTCATCCGCATTACCCCTCACTTCGGCCTGTGGCTCAAGACCTTCGATGTGAAGTCCAACATGATCGAGGGGCGGCACGCAGAGTGCGGAGGTGCTTTAATAAGCAAAATCGCTGATGCTCCATGGCGAGAGGCTTCCTTCCCAGAGGTGTCCGGATTGTGGCGGCGGGAGTGGTTTTACATCACAGGTCCCCGAAGTGCCAAGTGGGTAGTCGCCCCCACCTTTCGCTCGGACCCCCCACCGCAACTGATGTCATGGATCAGCAGGGGGCTGAGCTGGGGTCCAGCAAAGGACGTGCCAATACTGAAGAGCCGTATCTGAGATCTCTTTGAGAGAGATTTCAATCTGGTTATGGTAATGCAAGTTATGCTAGTTCGTCGAGTCCAGCCTTGCAAATGACAGCCCCTCCGTATGTGGGAATTCAACCCGGAAGGACCGCGAGCTATTCAGCATTTCCTCGGCATGACGCTCGAAGAGATGTACAAATCGTTCTTCGGACCCCAAATAAAGTGTCCGAACACCTTCGAGGATGTGGGTTTGAGCTACAACCGCCCTGCTACCCAAGTAAGTAATCTCATGGCCGAACCCGCCGTCCTTTTATTTATCATGCATCATTCTAAAGAGTCGCTCTTTGACCAGGACTGGATAACAAAGGCGAAGATGATCAGGTGTTCGGCCCCCCTTCCTGGGGGCTTGGACAATCCGGTGCTGGAAAAGATGCTCGAGCCGGCACCTTATCTAGTGCCCTCAAAGGAAGATGAAGGGGGGAATAAAGAGGGCGAAAGCGGGCCTCACTCGCTACTTATTCCAACCGAGGGAATGAGCGCCTCTGCGAGGGAGGATAACCAAGGGGAAGAATCTGACATTCTCTCTCCCCGGGGAAGGAAGAGGACTACCTCTGAAGATCCGGAAACTAAGGTTTCCAAACGGGAGGAGAAATCTTCGTCAGAGGGTCCTGCCTCGGAGAGTATTCCTGCCGCACAATGTCCGCGCGGGGATCAGCCCTCTACCGAGCTGTAAGTAATCGAAAAGTACTTAACAGTGAAAATATCCTACCTTACTTCCGAAGACAATAACCGATGCTTATAAATTGTAGTCCGGCTCGTAGCCCTTCTCGACAGAGTTCGTCTTCGGGGGATCTCCTTCCGGAGATGATTGAGAGCGAAACGCCTCCCCCTGACACCCCCCTCCGGAGGCGGGCGACCCTGAAGTGTCGTCGCGGAGGATATCTCCAGATCCGCCAAGGCCAGAGGATAACCCTTTGGCTACCCGAAATCCCCAGTATCCGGCTTCTAAGGAGAGAAGCAGCAAGGGTCCGGAACCATACAGTGTGCGGTCGGACGTGCTGAAGGAACTTCTGGGGCAAGCGGCCGTCTCGGAAGCGCATCATACGCTAATGGGTATGGTAACTGAAAGGATTTCATCCGCTGAAAGCAGTTTGCATGAAGCCTTTATGAGTCTGCTGAAGGGCTTTGAGGTACGTGAAATAGTGTATGTTTTTGATAGTACCGCACACGTTAGGTGTGCCCTATGCAGATAGTAGCCCCTGAGACTCTGGTTGTCATCGAGAACGGCGGCAACCCGAGGATCATATTCCCGGGTAATAACCCGACTGCCTTTATATGCAGGTGGCTGAGGCTACGGAGGCTAGCCGAACTGATGGGTTTACCAAGCTAAAGTGGCAACTTGATGCGGCCGATGCCGATATCGTGCTTGTCAACCAGCGGCTTGACGAGGCACAGGGTGAGTGATTTCTCTAGTGATCGTCACATAATAAGAGGAGCATGATGCTAGTATCTTTAATATGTTGTGACTGCAGATGCAGCTGCCACCGTGGAGACCCTTCGGGCGGAGCTGGCCCGAGCCAAGGAGCAAGCAAGGAGTAGCAATGCGGCCGCTCTAAAGGCGACCGGAGAGTTAATGGCCGAACAGGCCGCGCATTGTGAGAGCAAGGAAATAATAGCCAAAATGGTTTTAGAATTAAAAGATGCCGCTGGCCATTACCAGCTTCTTGAAGAAGAAAGCCGAGCGAGGGCGACGGACCTGGAGAAGGCCCTGGTAGCTGCCAAGGAAGCCCGCTCCAAAATTAGAGCGACGAAGGAGGAGCTGCATCAAGCTATAGATATCGTGTCTGGGAAGCCCTTCTTGTTGCGGACTAAATTCGGAGATCCGAAGTATGCTCCTCTAGACCGACTATGGAGTTCTGCGGACGCCTACATGGATTTGGCTGCAAGTGCTGCTGATGCGGCCGAGTACTTCAAGGATCAGAAAGATCGCGAAGTGGAGAAGTTGTTCTGGCCACAGTTTCATGCTCCAATCTGTCCGCTGTTATTGAATGAGCGAATGGCCGAGTGGGTCGAGCTCTATAGGTTGTCCGGACTTGCCATGAGGTCCATTGTAGATCATATGTGGCCGGGAGGGCCAAGGCCGAATAGCTACTTTAGTTTAGTGCAACAATTCCTTGGTGTTGTGCCACCCATCGATGTTGTAAAGAGATTGGCGTGCATAGAGGGTGCGTGGATGGCCTTTGCCCGTGTGAAGACATACTGGGCGGAGATGGAGGCCACCACTGTTGCGACACAGGGTTCGGCCGTAGGCCGAGTGGCTGTCGAGCACTACTTTGAAGAAGTTCTTGAAGGCGCTCGTTCGATAGAGGCGCAGTGCTCGAAGAATATTATGTTCTAGTAACATGTACTCCCATTGTAGAAACAATGTTTATTGAATTATCAAGGCTGTATTTATACTTTTGCCTAAAAGTACTGTGATGCCTCATGTGCGTCCGTTTATGTATATATGTATATAACCTGAAAGTTTGCAGTCGTCGGCTTCCGCCCCCACGCATATAATGTGGGGGTGTTCGCAGAAAGGCATATCCACACTTGATCCAACGTCTTGGTCCGTTAAGGAGGTGATAGCGCAGCGAACGAGGCAATCAGACTATATTGCTTTAACACTTTCACTTAGCCATAGGAGTTTGACGGTGGGGCTACTATATAGCCCCTGGTACTTCTGCACTCGTCCGTATACGGGGCGCGTGCGTACCTGACCGGGAAACGGCCCTTCGTTAATGCGGAGGAATCCCGAAGATTCCGCTGAGTCATCGAGTGGCTGACTAGTCTCTCGCTATATCATGACAGTCAGTTTTCGGCTTTCTCTACTGAGGTGCTCATCTGGATGAACCAGGGCACAATCGCAGTAGTTCTCCCAGTGCTACCTTAGCCGATATAACGGAACGTAAGGTACCAAAACGTGGGAGCCGGGCAAACCCAACATTTGACCAAAGACATGATTCGGAGCTGATGCATATAGGGCCAAACTCGCGACGCCGAACACTCCCTAAGGTGTTCGGTCTTTATAATATATACCGGGCTAAACAATGCCCTCAATAATAAACCCCATGTGTCCAGGTACGTGCAATATCCTGACGTGGCCACATGCCAATAACGTCGGCATCCTTCTCAGTTATGTGGAGTATCCGGAGGATGAGAGCAACAAGAGACAGTAAAAAAGGTTTACGCAGGGTCTTAATCTAAAAAGAAACCTTTGGGCGGGTCCCTGCTACACGTCTGCGCCTGTGTCTCCATTGTGTCGTGTCCTGGATGGGTGTAGCACGATTGTCATCTGTAAAAGGAAAGAACTTAGGTGAAAGTTGTCGTGCCAAAAAAATAAGAATTGGTTATTATCAATGAACTGTCAAAATTCAAGAGAAGTCAAGTTTAGCCGGGCTGGCCCTGATTACACGTGGGAAGCCCCTAGTATTGTATTTGAGGGTTTGATCATCAAACCAATCTCATGTATATGTGGTGGAACGCCGGACTCATCTAACCGTGTCTGTGGTCTTGACGACCTGCCATTTTTTCTGGTTGGTGAGGCTGTCTAGTTCGCGGCTGTTAGAGCTGCCGCATCCTCTTCCAGACGTAAGAAACGTTCGGTATTTCTGTTAACTGTGATGATGCCACGTGGACCGGGCATTTTTAGCTTCAGAAAAGCATAATGCGGTATTGCATTAAAACGAGTGAAAGCCGTTCTTCCGAGTAGTGCTTGATAACCACTTTGGAATGGAGCGACGTGGAAAGTTAACCTTTCGCTTTGGAAGTTATCAGGAGAACCGAATACCACCTCTAGCAGTAGAGAGCCCATATATCGGGCCTCTTGGCCTGGTATTACTCCCTTGAAGGTAGTATTACTGTGGCTTATTTGTGTCGGGTCTATCCCCATTTTGCGGACTGTGTCCTGATATATCAGATTTAGATCGCTGCCGCCGTCCATGAGGACTCGTGTAAGATGGTACCCATTTATTATTGGATCTAACACCAAGGCCGCCAGTCCTTCGTGCCAGATATTTGTCGCGTGATCCCTACGATCAAAAGTGATCGGGCAGGCCAACCAGGGGTTGATCCTAGGGGTGACGGGCTCTATGGCGTGTGTGTCTCGGAGTGCATGCTTGCTTCTCCTCTTCGTCACATGGACCACATTTACCGTTTTGACCTCTGGTGGGAACTTTTTCTGTCCTCCGATGCTTTGCTGGCGAGGTTCATCCTCGTCTTCACTTGGTGTCTCCTCCCCTTTGTGTTTGGCATTTAGCTTACCGGCTTGCTTGAAGACCCAACATTCTCTGTGGGTATGATTTGCAGGTTTGTCGGGGGTGTCGTGAATCTGACAGAGCCTATCAAGAATTTTGTTTAGGCCAGATTGTCCTTCTCTGCTGCCTTTGAAAGGCTTTTTCCACTAACCTGGTCGAGAGTCCCTGAATTCGGCGTTTACCATCGTGTTATCTGGGCTACCTTCTTTATTTCGACGCTTGTTTTTGTTGCGTCGTGGTTTACCATTGCCATCCCTAACTTCAGATGTGCTTGGGTCGCTGGTGCTGCTATGGGCCAACCAGCTATCTTCGCCTGCACAAAAGCGGGTCATGAGGCTTGTTAGGGCTGCCATTGTTCTCAGTTTTTCTTGGCCGAGGTGTCTGGCGAGCCATTCGTCTCGGACGCTGTGTTTAAAAGCTGCTAAGGCTTCAGCGTCCGGACAGTCGACGATTTGGTTCTTCTTAGTGAGGAACCTGTTCCAAAGCTTTCGGGCGGACTCTCCAGACTGTTGGATTATATGACTTAAATCGTCTGCATCCGGAGGTCAGACATAAGTCCCTTGAAAATTAGCCCGAAAAGCATCCTCGAGCTCCTCCCAACTTCCAATTGAGTTTTCGGGGAGGCTTTTCAGCCAGTGCCGAGCTGGCCCCTTAAGCTTGAGGGGCAAGTATTTAATGGCATGGAGATCATCTCCGCGAGCCATATGAATATGGTGGATAAAGTCCTCGATCTAGACACCAGGGTCTGTGGTCCCGTTGTACGCCTCTATGTTCACCGGTTTGAATCCTTCTGGGAATTCGTGATCCTGCACCTCATCAGTGAAACATAACGGGTGTGCGGCACCCCTTTATTGTCATGTTCCATGGTGTTCGGACGGTTGTAGTATTCGGTTTTGGTTTTGTACCATAGCGCGCTTCCTAGATCCATAGATGGATCTAGTCGCGCCGGATTTTTGGCGCAAGTTCTCGCGTAAATCGAGTGTTGACTTATGCGCGACTTTGTTAGCCGCTCTATCGCGTTCACAATGTGGTGGACCCGGCCGTTGGCCATATCATTCTTCGGCTGTGTGGGCTCTAAGGCCTCATCATCGAATTCTGGTAATAGCTTGCGCTTTGGATAGCTATTTGTGTGGTAACTTCCACCATACTTTGTTTCCTTGTCGAGCACTTTGTTCCACCTTCTGTTGAGCGTTTCTTGTGCGGCCTTAAGCCTTTGCTTCTGTTTCTTCAGGCTCCTCGCTGTGGCAATAAGCCTTCTACGGAGGTTTTCTTGTTCCAAGTGCGTTTCCGGGATGATGTGTGCATCTTCGTCCGGACTGTTTTCCTCTCCAGACGGGGTTTGATGAGTTTTATCCTTGGCATCACCGTGTTTGGACGTCGGATCCGTACTATGTTCGCCGTTTGCTTCTTGATCGTGCTCTGCCACAGGGGTGGTGCAGTCGTCCTTTCTTCTAGAGTCGACTGGACTGTTATTTCCTCTTGCGCTGTTATCGTTGTTTTTGCTATGGCGGGACTTAGAGCGGCGCCACTGACATCGGCGCTTGGGTTGCTTGGAGGGGGCATCCTCCGATGTCTCTTCGCCATTGCCCTCTATGGGTGTATCCACCAGGTATATGTCATGTGATGAACTGGTGGTCCGGCGCCCTGTGGGCGGTGGTTCCTATTCGTCTCCTGCATCATCGTCCATACCGCCGATGTCTTCGAAGTTGAAGTCGAGCATGTCGGTTAAATCGTCGACAGTGGCTACTAAGTGGGTGGTGGGTGGGCAGTGAATTTCTTCGTCGTCTGCATCCCATTCTAGCCGGACATAGTTTGGCCAAGGTTCTCCTGACAGGGAGAGAGACCTTAATGAATTTAGGACATCGCCGAAAGGTGAGTGCTGAAAGATATCCGCGGACGTGAACTCCATGATCAGTGCCCAATCGGATTCGATGGGTGCGGATGCAGGCGGCTCGGAGCCCGTGGCCGGAGAAGAATCCAGTGGTTCGGCGATGCGGCTCTTGTAAGGGGTAAAGTCAGTATCCGGCTCTATCGCCACTGAGAGTGCAGCCTCCATGGCGGGGTCTATCCCTCCGCTCTTGGATGGCATAATTTGCTCCGGATTGACAGCCGAAGTAGTTGTAGATGCGATCTCCTGAACATTGTCCGACGGCAGAGTTACATCATGCTCATCGCGACTATGCGGCGCGTCCGACATGGGCTCGAATCCGTTGAAGATCAAGTCTCCGCGTATGTCGGTCGTGTAGTCCAAGTTTTCGAATCTGACCTGATGGCCAGGGGCGTAGCTCTCGATCTGCTCCAGATGGCCAAGCGAATTGGCCCGCAGTGCGAAGCCGCCGAATACAAAAATCTTCCCGAGGAGGAAAACCTCACCTTGGACCGCATCGCTGGCGATGATTGAAGAAGCCATCAAGCCTTACAGTGACAACACAGTGGAACTCTCAATGAAAGCATCAATTTCGGTGTCAAAACAGGCAGATCTCGGGTAGGGGGTCCCCAACTGTGCTTCTAAGGCGGATGGTAACAGGAGGCAGGGGACACGATGTTTACCCAGGTTCGGGGCCTCTTGATGGAGGTAATACCCTACGTCCTGCTTGATTTTTCTTGATGATATGAGTATTACAAGAGTTGATCTACCACGAGATCGTAGAGGCTAAACCCTAGAAGCTAGCCTATGGTATGATTGTATGTCATCCTATGGACAAAACCCTCCGGTTTATATAGACACCGGAGGGGGCTAGGGTTACACAAGGTCGGTTACAAGGGAGGAGATATACATATATGTATTGCCTAGTTTGCCTTCCACGCCTAGTAGAGTTCCATCCGGACACGGGACGAAGTCTTCAATCTTCTATCTTCATAGTCCAACAGTCCGGCCAAAGGATATAGTCCGGCTATCCGGAGACCCCCTAATCCAGGACTACCTCGGGTGGATTGGGAATACATCCAGGAGAATGAAGTTCACTTCCCAGGAGTATATGACAGTTTCAAAGCATGTGGAGTAGATGAGTTTGTTGGACATAAGCTCACTAAATGGAATGATGATATAATCATGCAGTTTTACTCCACTGCTCATTTCTATCCAGATGGAAGGGTAGTTTGGATGTCTGAAGGTACAAGGTACCAATCCACTGTTGAAGAATGGGCCAAGCTGGTCAATGCCCTAGGGGAACATGAGGATGACTTGGATGTGTATCCCAAGAAAAAGAAGGATCATAACTCTATGGCAAACATGTACAAAGAGATCCCTAATAAAGCTTTGGAGACACACATTCTTGGATTTGTACATTTCTTGTTGTCTGGTCTGCCTACTATCAACTGGATCTTAAGGCACACATTGCTACCCAAGTCAGGAGCTCACAAGATGATCAGAGGACATTCTATCAACCTACAACAGCTTTTGGATGTCCCTTAGAAGTTCAAGGTTATGAGTTTGATTGTAGAAACAATCAAGAGGACAGCTGCTGATCAGAAGAGAAGCTGTGGGTATGCTCTACACATTCAGGAGCTCTAGGGATGGCAATTTCGCCCATGGGTATGGGTATCCGCGGGTACCCTACCCGAAAATAATGGGCATGTGCAATACTTGGCAAGATTTTGTACCCATGGGTAATGGGTATTCATACACGCAAAATATATGGGTAGGGCATGGGTATGAGATTGCGCCCATGGGTAACCCAATGGGTACCCAGAAAATATTAACAAATGAAAACAACTCCTATGATATGTGGGGTCTACATCCAACTCCTATTGCCCAACTCTTAATTCCTTATTCCCTAAACCAACCATAGCTAATAGGCTCCCAACAACCAGCTCACACTCCTCCTATGTCCTATGTGACTCCTCGAAATGATGAAATCTTGACTCATCACCAACACGATCTCTTCCAACTCTCGAACCAGCAAACCCCAGTTCCCGTCGTCGCCTTCCACTATGTCGGCTTCCACCAACCACTTATCGTAATCCCTTGCCGGCTGGAATTGGCCACACACCAGAGGATGTCGTGTCGGTACTAGATTGATTGCCCATCATCACTTGAATATTACACTCATGTATGTACTACTTTAAAATTTAAATGCTATATATGTTGTACCCATTGGATACCCATTGGGTATAGGTTACCCGATGGGTATGGGCATGGGTGTCAATTTGTGCCCATGGGTATTGAAATGGGTGGGTATAGAAAGTTTCTATGGGTATGGGTTTGGGCAAGAGGAGGTTGTACCCACCCATACCCTACCCATTGCCATCCCTGAGGAGCTCATCATTTCTAAGATGGGCACAGGAACTTATTTGCTGGACAAGGAGCATATACCCTTACATCCTGAATTTGAAGACAACACAATAGTGATGAATGAGGAGGAACCATCATCAGCTCAAGTCCAAGAGAAGAGAGCCAAAGCTAAGGCAGAGAAAGCTGCCAAGATGCCAAGTGTCGAATGGGCATCTCAAGTTTTCCTGAAGAGCAAGCAAGATCAATTTGGCTATCTGATTCAAGCTACACTGAGGATTGAGAAGGGCTTGGCCACCCTGACTCAGAATCAGGAGAGCCTGGAGAGGATTGTTGAGACAAAAATTTATGATCTTGATCTGAAGGTAACAGAGATTCAGACTGCAGTTGAGCAGCTTCAGGTGGAAGCAGAAGAGAGGAGAGGGAAGGTGTCAGTGTCAAAACCAGCGGATCTCGGGTAGGGGGTCCCGAACTGTGCGTTTAGGCCGGATGGTAACAGGAGACAGGGAACACTTTGTTTTAACTAGGTTCGGGCCCTCTCGATGGAGGTAATAACCTACTCCTGCTTGATTAATATTGATGATATGGGTAGTACAAGAGTGGATCTACCACGAGATCAAGGAGGCTAAACCCTAGAAGCTAGCCTATGGTATGACTATTGTGTATGGAGTTGATTCCCCCCTACGGACTACAACCCTCCGGTTTATATAGACACCGGATAGGGTTAGGGTTACACAAAGTCGGTTACAATGGTAGGAGATCTTGAATATCGCATCGCCAAGCTTGCCTTCCACGCCAAGGAAAGTCCCATCCGGACACGGGACGAAGTCTTCAATCTTGTATCTTCATAGTCCAGGAGTCCGGCTGAAGGTATAGTCCGGCTACCCGAACACCCCCTAATCCAGGACTCCCTCAGTAGCCCCTGAACCAGGCTTCAATGACGACGAGTCCGGCGCGCAAATTGTCTTCGGCATTGCAAGGTGGGTTCCCCCTCCAAGTCCTTCATAGAAGATTGTAAACACCAAGAGTAGTGTCCAGCTCTGCAAAAATAAGTTTCCATATATTGCCATAGAGAGAATAATATTAACACAAATCAAATCTGCTGACGTATTCTGCAGTGCACCATCACACTACAGCCAAGTCCTTTACTCGAATCATTTTTACTTTTCCACCTCAGCATGTTTTGCGAGGCGGTTTCCTTGGCACGTCTTGTCAAAGCAGAGATCGTGTACCCTTTTTACGGGATTCTCATCAATACGGACGTGGGTAACCCAATCGTGCCTGTCGGTGTCAAAACCGGCGGATCACGGGTAGGGGGTCCCGAACTGTGCGTCTAGGCTGGATGGTAACAGGAGACAGGGAACACTTTGTCTTACCCAGGTTCGGGCCCTCTCGATGGAGGTAATACCCTACTCCTGCTTGATTAATACTGATGATATGGGTAGTACAAGAGTAGATCTACCACGAGATCAAGGAGGCTAAACCCTAGAAGCTAGCCTATGGTATGATTGTTGTGTATGGAGTTGATTCTGTCCTACGGACTACAACCCTCCGGTTTATATAGACACCGGATAGGGTTAGGGTTACACAGAGTCGGTTACAATGGTAGGAGATCTTGAATATCCGCATCGCCAAGCTTGCCTTCCACGCCAAGGAAAGTCCCATCCGGACACGGGATGAAGTCTTCAATCTTGTACCTTCATAGTCCAGGAGTCCGGCTGAAGGTATAGTCCGGCTACCCGAACACCCCCTAATCCAGGACTCCCTCAGTAGCCCCCGAACCAGGCTTCAATGACGACGAGTCCGGTGCGCAGATTGTTCGGCATTGCAAGGCGGGTTCCTCCTCCAAGTCCTTCATAGAAGATTGTAAACACCAAGAGTAGTGTCTGGCTCTGCAAAATAAGTTTCCACATATTGCCATAGAGAGAATAATATTTACACAAATCTAATCTACTGACGTATTCCGTAGCGTGACAGTCACCACGGCCAAGCCTTCATTCGAATCGTTTTACTGTCGCACCTCAGCGTGTCATGCGAGGCGGTTTCCTTGGCACGTCTTGTCAAAGCAGAGATCGTGTACCCTTTTTACGGGATTCTCATCAATACGGACGTGGGTAACCCAACCGCGCCATTGATTACGGCTCTTGGAGATAAGCGAGTTTTACCGGGCTGGTGGGGACACGTAGTTGCGTCCGCACTTCCCAGCTCTAACATTGGAATGTATCCGAGCTCCAACGCCGGACTATGTATCCAAGCTCCAACGCCGGACTGTATCCGAGGTGTCGTAAATCACCTTGGTTCAAAGAAGTTTTGAAGGAGTTTAGCCAAGCTTAATGCTGGAAATGCCCTCTATGGAGCCAGCCACCAGCGCCCGAGCTTTATGCCGGGCTGCTTCCGAGGTGGTGCACCACCCCGAATGTGGGCCGATTTTTGTGAATATTTTTTGTTGGTGCAATTTATTCTCTGCCGAGATATATAGCCAGTAGCCCTCAAGGTGCGTATCGGTCTAAAACCCGAGATGCACCTGAGGGATGACGTAAGACCGCTGATCCTAGTAGCCGCTGAGACTCAGGTTGATTTGCAAAATCGGCCTGAGGATCAAGTCCAAGCTCGGCAGAATACTTCGGGACACTAAAAGCGGCGTGCTCAGTCCTCGAGACTCAGGTTGGGTGCGGCGGACCAACCTGAGGATCAAAATCTCCTCGGAAACTATATTGCACATAAAATTTTCTGCATTGGACAAGCAATGCAGTAGCCCCCGAGACACTGGTCGGGTGGCAACACCAGATCAGGGGATTGATGTGCCCCTTTAATATTTGTAAATAATAAGCCCGAAGCCCAGTAGCCCCCGAGCCTTAATGCGGGCACGGGTGGCCGAATTAAGGATCAATATCCATAGTAAAATCACAAATTATGTGTAATGACTCTATGTATCCAAGTACTTTATGTCATTAATGCTCGGATCCGCATTGTACAAAACTTTGTTGACCGACCATCGGCTTCCACCTCCTTGGCCAGTAGCCGAGGAGTGTTTCTCCTACTTTATAAAGCCTTTATGAGGGTAAAGATTTATGACAAACAAGGCAATCTGGCCACATAGTTTTATAAACAAAGGTACGCAGAGAGATATGTTATATTACTGTTTAACAGAAGAAATGTCTTCCAAAGAAAATAGTCCCGCTATCGGTTCCTTTCTTTGGGTTGTCATGCTAAGCATGATCATTAAACCTCAGCTCTAATGTAAGAGCAAAATATTGAGGATTTAGTTTGGGAGGCTAGTTAATAGCCCCCGGTAGTGTTCGGCGACAGTCGAGGTCAAGCCATAAGCACTTCGGCCAATGTTATGAACGGCCTGTTATTTAACATAGTCATCGGATCCCTGACCAGTTTACGCTTATCGTGACAGTCAGTTTTCGGCTTTCTCCACTGAGGTGCTTAACCATGTGAGCTGGAAGCACAATCGCAGTGGTTCTCCCCTTTGCACGCCTAGCCGAACAAAACGGAACGTAGGAAGCAAGTGCAGGAGCCGGGCAACCCAACTATTGACCGAACACACAATTCGAAACCGATGCATATATAGCAATATCTGAGAATGTTTTTGCCGAATCCCTAAAGGTGTCTGGCGTTGCACTGCGAGACTAATGCTGGAAAAGCACAAATAGTTTCAAAAGTGCCAAAAAGCTTGGAAAACCAAGAAACGTCAGTAAAAGCATGACGTCCGAACAATATCAAGTGTTCGGTGCCAATCCGAAAATTGGTCTTAGAAAAAAGAAGTGCTTCTGTCGTGCTTTAACATGATACATCCTATCTCAAGACTTCGAGCGGGTCAGCCTACGGCTTCAACCTCCTATCGCGAGGGCGGAGTACTTCTCATCAGGACAGTTTAGCAAACTAAACTCTAGCGGCTTTGAGAGAGAAATTAGGCTCCCCGGCTAGTGACTGCACACTCGCGTCGAAAAAAGGAGTGATAAATAATAATAATAGAACTTTGCAACGACTGAGAAGAAGAACACTTATTATAAAACGGCTCAAATAAACTTAAGATCCCCCAAGTGACTTGGGTAGAAGAATGATTGCATGTACCGAAGTACTTATATCATATCTATGTTCAACCGAACTTTAAACGCGTCTTAACCGACCGTCGGCTTCTCCCTCTTCGGTTAAGGACCGAAAAGTGTTATGTACTCCATCGGTCGAGAATATCGACGGTGTTTCCAATAACCTGGCAATCAGGCCATAAGGCTGTAACAGACAAAGCGCGCTCAGGGAACTTATGCTATATTACTGTGAAGAGTAAGAAGCATCTTCGAAGAAAATAGTACCCCCACCGATACCTTTCTTCGGTGCTCATTGTTATTATGAGACTTGTGCAATAGATTTTTTGTACTCATGAGTTCCGTTGCGTGCCGACCGTCATTGAATAACTATAAGAGCGCTAGCTTTCGGCTTCATCCAGTCTGAGGTCCGGCTCGGGCGACCCGATCGTGACAATCGCAGAGGTGCTCCCTTTACTCCCTAGCCGAACAGTCAGGAACGTAGGGGTAAACACAGGAGCGAGGCAACCCAGCTTGCAAATCGCTTAAGTCAATATGGTGCATATTGTGGCATAATACACGAACAAGGAACGAAGCCGTACAAGTATAATCATATGCAAGAGGAAAAGCTTCATAAATGAAGCCCCCAAGTGAATTGGGTCCTTGAATTTGTGTGTCACAAACGAAGTTTGGACAAGGAAATTTTTTACAAGCAACTTTTTTCCAAAAAGGTATAATGCTTGGTCGAACCGAGCACAAGTTAGAAATTAAAGCTTTGAGCATCAAAGCGACTTAGCTGATTAATGTGTTCGGTATTGATGACGCGGTCCGAGCTTGATGCGGGGCAAGGTTCCGTCCCCCAAACCGGTCCCGAGGTGGCGGAGCGGAGAGCTCGACACGCCGAAGTGGTGACATAGCACGGTCAATGCAGACCGACAGAGTGACGCCGAAGTCCCCGGATCATTTTCCTATGCACAAAAAATAGTGCAAACCGGAGATAATAGTAATAATGATAATTAAAAAAAACGTTGCATAGTAAATAATTTATGCAAAGTGAGTAATAAAAGAAATATGGCCCGGCGCCGAAGTCAATGTCGATGTAGGGCGTCGGTGTGATGCGGTAAAGGCGTGGCAAAGCCTGAATTCACAGGTTGGTCCGAGCTCCGGATGCGGCGTTCGCCGGACTATGTACGGAAACTGATCGAACCACCACGCGACCGTCGTTAATGCGGTCACCATTTGATAGACCTGGTTTATTTGTTGTAGCAATCCTAAGAAAGGTGATTCCCAAAATTGGGACTCGATCCGCACACCCATTGCCTAATGGGCGATAAAACGACGGCATGGCAATGCTGATAAAGGTTGGCTCGCCGAGGCAAAGCCCTCGGCCCAGCTAACGTGACGGAGCTGGTCGGCTAGTGACGCCAAAGTGTTCGGAGTAGGTTGATGAAGAGATGGCGAAGCCCCCGGTCCAGCCGAGATTTCGAAGCCTCGATGTCAGCCGATGAGTCGAAGTAGGTCGGCGTGACGGACACCAGCTTGAAGAAGCAATAGTGCGGCCCTGCCGATGCAGGTCGTGACGTGGTCGATGCCGGCTTGATGAAGTGACCGTGCGGCGATGCCGGTATGCCCGCTCCGTGTAATCCGTGGGGCTGCGATGTTGGTGATGATTTATCCTTCGCGATGCCGGACTCTTGTTCGGCTTGCCGAGATGATGATCCGAAGAAGTTGAGCTCGGCTCAACAAACTGACGCTGCATCTAGCGCAGGTCGGCAGCCGTGGAGTAATATTGCCGGATTGGTTTGACACCAGCATGATGTTGAAGATCATGTTCAAAATATCTTAAAGTTAGTGGGATGTGTTCGGGAACAGAACACAATATCCCATACAAAACTTCCTTCAAAAGGGATGTCCGAAATCCCGTTCATAGAAAAGATGAACTCGGGTCGGATTCGTTTTCGCGCAGAAAGCAGATCCGAAAAGTGATGCACTAATCGGAAGGTTCCTGAAGTTTGGACGGTCGGATCGAGCTAAAATTTTGAGAGGTGGTAGATACAGGAATTCCGCAGCCGATCAACGGTTGGATCTTCCAAAGGACGTCCGAGCTAGAAGCTGGACACCACGCCATAAACACATCCAAATTCCCGTCCAGATTTGACAGGGCTCCGGTATATCGTGGATTGCCAGAGATTCCTCCATTAGAACTCGACGAAATTTTCCAGGGTTGTTGTAGGCTCAATTCCGCACAATTCCACCAAAGCGATCGTCAAAGCGACACTCGAGGAGGTGGTGGCAGCAGATACAAGTTCGTTGTCCAGAAAAACAGCACAGTCGCTTGAGGGCAATGTTGACGTTGAGCCCCCGAGCTCCATGGATGATTCCTCCATGATCTTGATAGAGATCAGAGTTGATGTTGATGAAGGACCTCGTCCGAACATGGTGATCCGAACACGGGGCGCAATTCTTGGTCGAACCAAGGTGACCAGTCGAACTGGTGACGAAGACGCCGAAGTCGCAGTTGATCTGCAGGCGAGCCATCGATCCTTTTGTCGATCACATAGCGGAACTCTCAATGAAAGCACCAATGTCGGTGTCAAAACCGACGGATCTCGGGTAGGGGGTCCCGAACTGTGCGTCTAGGCCGGATGATAACAGGAGACAGGGAACACTTTGTTTTACCCAGGTTCGGGCCCTTTCGATGGAGGTAATACCCTACTCCTGCTTGATTAATATTGATGATATGGGTAGTACAAGAGTAGATCTACCACGAGATCAAGGAGGCTAAACCCTAGAAGCTAGCCTATGTTATGATTGTTGTGTATGGAGTTGATTCTGTCCTACGGACTACAACCCTCCGGTTTATATAGACATCGGATAGGATTAGGGTTACACAGAGTCGGTTACAATGGTAGGAGATCTTGAATATCCGCATCGCCAAGCTTGCCTTCCACGCCAAGGAAAGTCCCATCCGGACACGGGACGAAGTCTTCAATCTTGAATCTTCATAGTCCAGGAGTCCGGCTGAAGGTATAGTCCGGCTACCCGAACACCCCCTAATCCAGGACTCCCTCAGTGCCCGTTAGCACGTTTTCTCGATTAAAGGTGAGTCCCAAACGGTTACGGGGAGGGCTCCTGGTATTCAAGCTCTTATAAAGAGACCAAGGCCTTACTCCTTTTTCCAATCTCAAACGAGTTCACCCATCGCCTCGAGTTCCAACACCCTAGGCTTCAGATTCCAGGCGCTTCGGACCTTCGACAATGTCCGGTTCCGACCTTCAAGGCTGATGGATGCCCTCCTCTGTCACGGAGGAGGACATGCTAAAGTTGAGAGAGACTAAGTTCTTGACCGCCGAAATTCCGCATAGGTTGCCTGCTCAAGGGCAGGCTATTCCCAATCCCCAGCCTGGTGAGAGCGTAATATTCATGTCTCACCTCCTTCGGGGGTTAGGCTTCCCGATGGATCCCTTCGTGAGGGGGCTGCTGTTTTATTACGGGCTGGAATTTCATGACTTAGCCCCGGAGTCCATCCTCCACATTTCCTCGTTCATCGTCGTGTGCGAAGCATTCCTCCGTGTTACTCCTCACTTTGGATTGTGGCTCAGGACTTTTGGAGTGGAGCCGAAGATGATCGAGGGACGGCACGCAGAGTGCGGAGGTGCTGTCATAAGTAAGAATGCCGATGCTCCATCGCCCAAGGGCTCCTTTCAAGAGGAGCTCGGCTTATGGCAACGAGAGTGGTTCTATATCACCGCTCCAGGAGCGCCAAGTGGGTGGCGCCTCCTGCCTTTCGCTCGGGTCCCCCACCAAGGCTAGCGTCATGGGTCAACAAAGGATTAGATTGGGGGTTATCCAAAGACGTGCCCCTGTTGCAGGGCCGCATTAGGGATCTCTTAGAAGGAGACCTCAACCTGGTCAAGGTGACGCAGGTCATGCTGATTCGCCGAATATTGCTCGGCAAACTTCGCCCCCTTCACCTGTGGGAGTTTAATCTAGAGGGACAGCGAGCTCTCCAGAACTTCATGGGCGCAACGCCCCCGGAGATGTATAGACTGTTCTTCGGATCACAAGAGATGTGTCCGGATTTAACCGAGGACGCAGGTCTAAGCCGCAATCGCCCGGATACTCAAGTAAGCAACCTTGTGCCCGGACCTTCTATCCTTATAATTGTCATAAACTTGCCCCTAAAAGAGCCGTCCTTTTAAACAGGAGTGGATAGCGAAGGCAAAGCTGATCAGGTGTCCGGCTCCCCTTCCTGAAACCAGGCCGGATCCCGTGCTGGTCAGGATGCTGGAGATAATGCCTTTGGAGGGGGAGGACAAGGAAGCTATGGCCTCCTCGAAGGAGGCTGCTCCGAAGGAGGAACCGACAATTCCTCTCCCGAGGGGAAGAAGAGAGCCGCCTCTGACGACCCGGAAACCATGGTCTCGAAACGGGGGAGAAAATCCTCATCAGAGGGTCCGGCGCCAGGGAGTTCCTCGGCCGGACTATGCCCTCAAGGGGATCAGCCCTCCAGCAAGCCGTAAGTAGAGAGAGGTTTTCCTTTTGAGGGGTGAGAGAAATCTTTGATTTATATCTGACAAGATTAACCGAAATTTTACCTTGTAGCTCGGACCTCAGCCCTTCTCAGTAGAGCTCGTCTTCGGGGGATCTTCTTCCGGAGATGATGGAGAGTGGGACGCCTCCCCCTGCCGTGCCGCCTAGCGAGGCGGGCGACCCTGAGGTGTCGTCGCGGAGGGTTTCTCCGAATCCGGCAGAGGCGCAAGGTGGCAGTGCGGCCCCCCGAAGTTCTCCACGTCCGGCCTTCGAAAGAGGCCATAGGACAAGTCCGGCACCGTCTGGTGCTCGGCCGGAGGAGCTAAAGATTCTGCCGGGGCGAGCTTCTATCTCAGAGGAGCACCGTGCATTGATGGGTACGGTCATTGAAAGGATTTCATCCGTAGAAAACGGATTGCATGAGGCCGTCAAAAGTTTGCTGACTGGTTTTGAGGTACGTTAGATAATGTACACTTCTGTCAGTTGCGCATAAGTAAGATGCGCCCCGTGTAGATAGTAGCCCCTGAGACTCTGCGCATTGTCAAGAAATGACGGCACGCGGAGGATCATAATCCTAGGTCTAAGATGTCGCCTTTGAATTTAGGTGGCGAGGTGTTCGGAATCGAGCCGAACTGATGATTTTGCCGAACTAAAGCGGCAACTGGACGTGGCAGATGCTGACATCACGCTTGTTAATAAGCGTCTTGATGAGGCTCAAGGTATGTAATTCCTTGGGCGGCATCTGGTAAGAACAGTTTTATGCCTGTATCTTACGATGTATGTGCTTGACGCAGATGGAGCGGCCGCCGTGGAGAGTCTTAGGGAAGAACTTGCCCGAGCTAAAGAACAAGCCAGCGAGAGTGATGCGGCCACCAGGAAAGCCCTTGAAGAGCTGAGAGCCGAACAGGCTGCTCATTGCCGAAGCAAGGAAGAGACGGACTTAGAGAAGGCCGTTGCCGATGCCAAGGACGCGCGCTCTACGATGAGAGCTGCGAAGGAGGAGCTGCGTCAGGCCGAACAGATTGCAGCTGGAAAGCCCTTTATGCTGCGGAGGAAGGTTTGTGATCCGAAGTTTGCTCCGTTGGATCGGATGTGGAGTGTGGAGGACACCTATCTGGATTTGGCAGCGAGTGCTGCTGATGCGACCGAACACTTTCGAGATCAGAAAGATCGCGAAGTGGAAAGGCTTTTCTGGTCGCAGTTTCACAATCCAGAGCGCCCACTAGCAGTGGATGATTGTTTGGCTCAATGGGCCGAACTGAATAGGTTGTCTGGACTCGCCATGAAGTACGTCGTGGGTCACCTGTGGCCGGGGAGTTCGGAGCCAAAGAGTTATTTCAGCTTGGTGCAACAATTCCTTGACGCGGTGCCGCGTATAAATGCAAATAAGAGGTCAGCATGCATAGAGGGCGCTAGGATGGCTCTAGCCCGTGTTAAGACATACTGGGCAGAGATGGAGACCACCGTTGTTGCGTCCCGAGATTCGGACCAAAGCCGAGTACCCTCCAAGCACTATTTTCAGGAAGTTCTTGAAGGCGCTTGTGTAATAGAGACGCAGTGCCCGAAAGATGCTATATTACGATAGCATATGTAATCATAAAGTAGTATTTTGATAAACTGTAGTGGCCTATTTTATACTTGTGCCTCCAAGTATTGTAAACACCTTCTATGCGGCCGTTTTAAGATATATATATATATATATATATATATATATATATATATATATATATATATATATATATAGAATCTGAAAGATGGCAGTCGTTGGCTTCAGCCCCCACGCACATAGTGTGGGGGTGCTCGCAGAAGACGCATTTTCACACTTAACCCAACGTCTTGGTCCTACAAAGGAGGTGATAGCGCAGCGGGCCAGGCAACCGGACTATAATGCTTTAACACTTTCACTTAGCCATAGGAGTTTGAAAATGAGACTCTTTAGGTAGCTCCTTGGTGGCAACTGCGCTCGTCCGAATTCGGGGCGCGTATGTGCCTGACCGGGAAGCGGCCCTTCGTCAAAGTGGAGGAATCCGATAGATTCCGATCGGTCATCGAATGGCTGACCAGTCTCACGCTACATCATGACAGTCAGTTTTCGGCTTTCTCTACTGAGGTGCTTGCCCTGGCCGAACCGGGGGCACAATCGCAGTAGTTCTCCTGGTGCTACCCTAGCCAATAGAGCAGAACGTAAGGTAGCCGAACTCAGGAGCCGGGCAACCCAACATTTGACCAAAGACATGATTCGGAGCTGATCTATATAATGCCAAAACTCGCGACGCCGAACACTCCCTAAGGTGTTCGGTCTTTATGAGTGCAGGCCAAACAACACTCTTTATTAAAAAAAGCCCCTAGTGTCCAGGTACGTGCAAAAATTCTGACGTGGCCACATGCCAAGACGCCAGCCTCCTCCTTGGTTATATTAGAAAGAAAAACCAGGGGATGTGTAGCAACAAGAGACAGTAAAAAAGGTTTACGCAGGGTCTTAATCTAAAAAGAATCCTTTAGGACGGGTCCCTACTGCATGTCTGCGCCTGTGTCTCCGTTGTGCCGTATCCTGGACGGGCGCCGCACGACATTCATTTGTAAAAGAGAGGAACTAAGTTGAAAACGGGTCGTGCCGAAAAAGTTTAAAATAAGCAAAGTATAAACTAAGATATGTAAGTTTGAGCTTTATTGTCTCTTATTGTATATGCGTGGAGCCCCTTGTCCGGGGGTATATGGCTTCTAGGCCTGCATAAATGATGATTTTGCACCGAACTCGTCTATTCGCGTTCGTGGTCTTTAAATGACCTATTTTGAAGTTTTTTGGCCGGTGAGGCCATTTTGCTGTGGGGCTGTTAAAGCGGCCACACTGTCCTCCGCTTGGGGAGGCGCACTTTAGTGCTTTCCCTTCAAAGAGATGATGCCTCGTGGACCGGGCATCTTAAGCGTAAGAGATGCATAATGCGATATTGCGTTAAATCGGGCGAAAGCTTCACGTCCCAGTAGTGCTTATAGCGACTTGAGAACAGGACGATGTGGAAGGTCAGTTTTTCGCGGCGGATGGTATCGGCAGAGCCGAATGTGACTGTGAGCCGGAGAAAACCCGTACAATGGGTTTCCAGACCAGGTATTACCCCTTGAAAGGAGGTTTTGCTGCGGCGGATTCTTGTTGGGTTTATCCCCATGTGCTGTATTGTATCCTGATATATCAGGTTTAGTCCGCTGCCGCCGTCCATAAGGACATTTGAAAACTTGAGTCCACCAATTATTGGATCGAGTATCAAGGCAGTCCATCCTACATTCTTGATATTCCTAGAATAATCTAGCTGATCGAAGGTGATCGGTTTTGACAACCAGTGGCAGGATCCTTTGGGGATGGGCTGTGTTGTGCGTACCTTTATGGGCACCGCACGTTTTGTTATGTGAAGTGAGTTCACTATTTTTACTTCTTGTGGGAAGTTCTTTTGTTTCCTGGTGCTCTGCTGTTGGGGTTCGTCCTCGTCTTCGCTTGGTGTGTCGAGCCCCTTGTGTTCGGCATTGAGTCTGCCGGATTGTTTGAAGACCCAACAGTCTCTGTGGGTATGGTTAGCAGGCTTCTCGGGAGTACTGTGTATCTGACATATCCTATCCAGGATTTTATTTAGGTTGGATGGATCGTCCCTGTTATCCTGGGGGGCGATTTTTCCTGATTTTGTCATGAGCCTTTGAATCCGGTGTTGATTGCCGTGCTCTTCGGACTTTTGTCCTTAGTCTAGCGACGGTCCTTCTTGCGTCGTGTTTTTCCGTTTCCATCCCTAGTTTCAGATGTACTTGGGTTGCTGGTGCTGCGCCTTGCCAACCAGTTGTCCTCCCCTGCACAAAAGCGGGTCATGAGGCTTGTTAGTGCGGCCATTGTTCTTGGTTTTTCTTGGCCGAGGTGTCTGGCAAGCCATTCGTCTTGGACATTATGCCTGAAAGCTTCTAAGGCTTCGGCGTCCGGACAGTCGACTATCTGATTCTTTTTAGTGAGGAATCTATTCCAGAACTGCCGAGCTGATTCTCCGGGTTGTTGAGTTATGTGACTAAGATCGTCTGCATCCGGAGGACGGACATAGGTCCCTTGAAAGTTTGCTCGGAAAGCATCCTCGAGCTCTTCCCAGCTTCCAATTGTGTTTTCTGGAAGGCTTTTAAGTCATCTCCTCTAGCCATGTGTATGTGGAGGATATAATCCTCGATCCAGACTCTAGGGTCTGTTGTTCCATCATATGCCTCTATGTTTACGGGTTTGAATCCCTTTGGGAATTCATAGTCCAGGACCTCATCGGTGAAACATAGGGGGTGTGCGGCGCCCCTGTATTTGGGTGTGCTGGATTCTGATGATGGCTTCATAGCATTGCTTACAAGAGCTTGCTTTCTTGGCCCGTAAAGGGACCTGACTGGGCCATGATGCGAATCCTTAAGAGGGTCGCATGCCGATTTAGGTGCGGCGCCGCTTGTCGCTTTATGGGGTCGTCTATCCGACCGTGTGGCTTTTTCATTTTTTCAATGCGAGGGCTCTAAGGCCTCTTCGTCGAATTCAGGCAGTAGCTTTCTTTTCGGATAGCTTTTAGTGCGGCGACTGTCGCCGTACTTATCTGTGGCATTGATTACCTTGATCCATCTGATCCGGAGTGCATCTTCCGCTGTTTTTAGCTTCCGCTTTTGCTTTTTTAGGCTGCGTGCAGTTGCAACGAGCCTCTCATGGAGATTCTTCTGCTCCATAGGTTAATTTGGCGTGAGGTCGTCCGGAATGCCGTTTTCACCGGGGGAGGGATGTTCGGTTTCTCTATCTGTGTTGCCCTGTTCGGACGGTTGCTCTAAGGCCTGCTCGTCGTCTACCGGCTCGTCCAGCTCTATGGCTGGGTTTTTGTCGAGGCGGGGCTTGGGCCGACGCCTTGATTGCTTTTCGGGGGGTCGACCTCTCATCCCATCCCCTTTTTCCTCGTTGTCGCTTCCCTTAGGGGTGTCCACCATGTACACATCGTGAGATGAGGTGGCTGTCCAATGCCCTATGGGCGTTGGTTCGTCGGTATCTCCTCCATCGTCATCCATGCTGTCGATGTCTTTGGAGCCGAAGTCAGGCATGTCGGTTAGATCGTCGACAGTGGCTATAAAGTGGGTGGTGGGTGGGTTTTGGATTTCTTTATCGTCTGCATCCCAACCTTGCTGACCGTAGTCCTGCTAGGGCTCTCCTGACAACGAGAGAGACTTTAGAGAATTCAGGATGTCGCCGAAGGGAGGGTGCTGAAAGATGTCTGCGGCGGTGAACTCCATCATCGGCGCCCAATCGGATTCGATTGGTAGGGGCACGGGGGGTTCGGAGTCTGTGGTGGAGTCCGGACCCTTGGAGTCACGGGTTGTGCAGAGTGCGTGGCTAGCGTTCGGCTCGATCGCTTTTGGGATCGCAGCCCCTGAGGTGACGTCCAACCGCTCATCCTCGATTGGCGCAGTAGGCTCCGAATCAATGGTCGGAACCGGTGCGTGTGCGGCCTCCAAAGTGCTATTCGGCGGTAGAGCTATATCATGCCCATCGAGATAGTGCGGCGCGCTTGGCTGTGGCTCGAATCCGTCGAAGATCAAGTCCCCGTGGATGTCAGCCGTGTAGTTTAGGCTTCCAAACCTGACCTGATGGCCAGGGGCGTAGCTTTCGATCTGCTCAAGGTGGCCAAGCGAATTGGCCCGCAGTGCGAAGCCGCTGAAGACGAAGATCTGTCCGGGGAGAAGCGTCTCGACCTGGACTGCATCGTTGTTGATGATCGAGGGAGCCATCAGGCCTAAAGGCGACGACACAGAGGAACTCTCAATGAAAGCACCAATGTCGGTGTCAAAACTGGGGGATCTCGGGTAGGGGGTCCCGAACTGTGCATCTAGGCCAGATGGTAACAGGAGACAGGGAACACTTTGTTTTACCTAGGTTCGGGCCCTCTGGATGGAGGTAATACCCTACTCCTGCTTGACTAATATTGATGATATGGGTAGTACAAGAGTGGATCTACCACGAGATCAAGGAGGCTAACCCCTAGAAGCTAGCCTATGGTATGACTGTTGTGTATGGAGTTGATTCCCTCCTATGGACTACAACCCTCCGGTTTATATAGACACCGGATTGGGTTAGGGTTACACAAAGTCGGTTACAATGGTAGGAGATCTTAAATATCGCATCGCCAAGCTTGCCTTCCACGCCAAGGAAAGTCCCATCCGGACACGGGACGATGTCTTCAATCTTGTATCTTCATAGTCCAGGAGTCCGGCTGAAGGTATAGTCCGGCTACCCGAACACCCCCTAATCCAGGACTCCCTCAGAAGGCAACTACTGATGCTTTTCAGCGTGTTGCTACCTCTTGAGCACTGCGTTGGATTTCCTCGAAGAGGAGAGGATGATGCAGCAAAGTAGCGTAAGTATTTCCCTCAGTTTTTTAGAACCAAGGTATCAATCCAGTAGGAGGCTACGCGCGAGTCCTCGTACCTACACAAAAACAATAGCTCAACGCAACCAACGCGCTTAGGGGTTGTCAATCCCTTCACGGTCACTTACGAAAGTGAGATCTGATAGAGATGATAAATCATATTTTTGGTATTTTTGGTATAGAGATGCAAAGTAAAAGGTAAAAGAAAGTAAAAGCAAAGCAATAATAAAATGATGGAGATTAATATGATGAGACAGAGACCCGGGGGCCATAGATTTCACTAGTGGCTTCTCTCAAGAGCATAAGTATACTACGGTGACTGAACAAATTACCGTTGAGCAATTCACAGAATTGAGCATAGTTATGAGAATATCTAGGTATGATCATGTATATAGGCATCACGTCCGAGACAAGTAGACCGACTCCTGCCTGCATCTACTACTATTACTCCACTCATCGACCGCTATCCAGCATGCATCTAGAGTATTAAGTTAAAAACAGAGTAACGCCTTAAGCAAGATGACATGATGTAGAGGGATAGTTTCATGCAATATGATTAAAAAACCCATCTTGTTATCCTCGATGGCAACGATACAATACGTGCCTTGCTGCCCCTTCTTTCACTGGGAAAGGACACCGCAAGATCGAACCCAAAGCTAAGCACTTCTCCCATGGCAAGAAAAACCAATCTAGTAGGCCAAACCAAACTGATAATTCGAAGAGACTTGCAAAGATAACCAATCATACATAAAAGAATTCAGAGAAGATTCAAATATTATTCATAGATAGACTAGTTCATAAACCCACAATTCATCGTCTCAACAAACACACCGCAAAAAGAAGATTACATCGAATAGATCTCCACAAGAGAGGGGGAGAACATTGTATTGAGATCCAAAAAGAGAGAAGAAGCCATCCAGCTACTAACTATGGACCCGTAGGTCTGAAGTAAACTACTCACACTTCATCGGAGGGGCTTGGATGATGATGTAGAAGCCCTCCGTGATCGATACCCCCTCCGGCGGAGCTCCGGAACAGGCCCCAAGATGGGATCTCGTGGATACAGAAAGTTGCGGCGGTGGAATCAGCTTTTTGGCTCCGTCCCCGGTCGTTTGGGGGTACGTAGGTATATATAGGAGGAAGAAGTATGTCGGTGGAGCTTCGAGGGGCCCATGAGGCAGGGCGCGCGCCCTAGGGGGGCGCCCTCCACCCTCGTGGCCGCCTCGTGGCTTTCTTGACAGAGGGTCCAAGTCTCCTGGATCTTATCTGATGAGAAAATCACGTTTCCAAAGGTTTCATTCCGCTTGGACTCCGTTTGATATTCTGTTTCTCCGAAACACTGAAATAGGAAAAAAAACAGCAATTCTGGGATGGGCCTCCGATTAATAGGTTAGTCCCAAAAATAATATAAAAGTGGAAAATAAAGCCCAATATAGTCCAAAATAGTAGATAATATAGCATGGAGCAATCAAAAATTATAGATACGTTGGAGACGTATCAAGCATCCCCAAGCTTAATTCCTGCTCGTCCTCGAGTAGGTAAATGATAAAAAGATAATTTTTGCTGCGGAGTGCTACTTGGCATGATTTTAATGTAACTCTTCTTAATTGTGGTATGAATATTCAGATTCGAAAGATTCAAGATAAAAGTTCATATTGACATAAAAATGATAATACTTCAAGCATACTAACTAAGCAATTATGTCTTCTCAAAATAATATGGCCAAAGAAAGTTCATCCCCACAAAATCATATAGTTTAGTCATGTTTCATTTTCATCACACAAGAATGCTCTCATCATGCACAACCCCGATGACAAGCCAAGCAATTGTTTCATACTTTAGTAATCTCAAACCTATAAACTTGCACGCAATATATGAGCGCGAGCGATGGACATAGCACTATGGGTGGAATAGAATATAATGAGGGGGGTTATGTGGAGAAGACAAAAAAGGAGAAAGTCTCACATCAACGAGGCTAATCAATGGGCTATAGAGATGCCCACCGATTGATGTTAATGCAAGGAGTAGGGATTGCCATGCAACGGATGCACTACAGCTATAAATGTATGAAAGCTCAACAAAAGAAACTAGTGGGTGTGCATCCAACTTGCTTGCTCACAAAGACCTAGGGCACTTGAGGAGGCCCATTGTTGGAATATACAAGCCAAGTTCTATAATGAAAAATTCCCGCTAGTATATGAAAGTGATAACATGACAGACTCTCTACTATGAAGATCATGGTTCTACTTTGAAGCACAAGTGTGGTAAAGGATAGTAACATTGTCCCTTCTCTCTTTTTCTCTCATTTTTTGGGCCTTTTTTTATGGCCATTCTCTTTTTTGGGGCCTTCTCTTTTTTATGGCCTTTCCTTTTTTTTATTCCTCACTTGGGACAATGATCTAATAATGATGGTCCTCACACTTCTATTTATTTACAACTCAATGATTACAACTCGATACTAGAACAAAGATGACTCTATATGAATGCCTCCGGCGGTGTACCGAGATATGCAATGAACCAAGAGTGACATGTATGAAAGAATTATGAATGGTGGCTTTGCCACAAATACTATGTCAACTACATGATCATTCTAAGCAATATGACAATGATGAATGTGTCATGATGAACGGAATGGGCATGGCAATATATCTCGGAATGGCTATGGAAATGCCATAATAGGTAGGTATGGTGGCTGTTTTCAGGAAGATATAAGGAGGTTTATGTGTGAAAGAGCGTATCATATCACGGGGTTTGGATGCACCGGCGAAGTTTGCGCCAACTCTCAATGTGAGAAAGGGCAATGCACGGTACCGAAGAGGCTAGCAAGGATGGAAGGGTGAGAGTGCGTATAATCCATGGACTCAACATTAGTCATAAAGAAATCACATACTTATTGCAAAAATCTACAAGTCATCAAAAACCTCGGCACTACGCGCATGCTCCTAGGGGGATAGATTGGTAGGAAAAGACCATCGCTCGTCCCCGACCGCCACTCATAAGGAAGACAATCAAATAACACCTCATGTTTCAAATTTGTTGCATAACGTTTACCATATGTGCATGCTACGGGACTTGCAAACCTCAACACAAGTATTTCTCGATTTCACAACTACTCAACTAGCATGACTTTGATATTATTACCTCCATATCTCAAAACGATCATCAAGCATCAAACTTTTCTTAGTATTCAACACACTCATAAGAAAGTTTTATTATTAATCTTACATACCAAGCATATTAGGATTTTAAGCAAATTACCATGCTATTAAGACTCTCAAAATAATCTAAGTGAAGCATGAGAGATCAATAGTTTCTATAAAACAAATCCACCACCATGCTCTAAAAGATATAAGTGAAGCACTTAGAGCAAAACTATAAAGCTCAAAAGATATAAGTGAAGCACATAGAGTATTCTATCAAATTCCAAATCATGTATGGCTCTCTCAAAAGGTGTGTACAGAAAGGATTATTATGGTAAACTAAGAAGGAAAGACTCAAATCGTAAAAGACTCTCCAAGCAAAACACATATCATGTGGTGAATAAAAATATAGCTCCAAGTAAAGTTACCGATAGAAGTAGACGAAAGAGGGGATGCCTTCCGGGGCATCCCCAAGCTTTGTCTTTTAGGTGTCCTTAGATTATCTTTGGGGTGACATGGGCATCCCCAAGCTTAGGCTCTTGCCACTCCTTGTTCCATAATCCATCAAATCTTTACCCAAAACTTGAAAACTTCACAACACAAAACTTAAAGTAGAAAAAATCGTGAGCTCCGTTAGCGAAAGAAAACAAAAGACCACTTCAAGGTACTGTAATGAACTAATTATTTATTTATATTGGTGTTAAACCTACTGTATTCCAACTTCTCTATGGATTATAAAATATTTTACTAGCCATAGATTCATCAAAATAAGCAAACAACACACAAAAACAGAATCTGTCAAAAACAGAACAGTCTGCAGTAATCTGTAGCTAGCGCAAGATCTGGAACCCCAAAAATTCTAAAATAAATTGCTGTACGTGAGGAATTTATCTATTAATCATCTTCAAAAAGAATTAACTAAATATCACTCTCCAAATAAAAATGACAGCAGTTCTCGTGAGCGCTAAAGTTTCTGTTTTTTACAGCAAGTTCAACAAGACTTTCCCCAAGTCTTCCCAACGGTTCTACTTGGCACAAACACTAATTAAAAACAAAAAACACAACCAAAACAGAGGCTAGATAAATTATTTATTACTAAACAGGAGCAAAAATCAAGGAATAAAAATAAAATTGGGTTGCATCCCAACAAGCGCTATCATTTAACGCCCCTAGCTAGGCATAATAAGCAAGAATAGATCTAGGTATTGCCATCTTTGGTAGTCAATCCATAAGTGGCTCTCATGATAGATTCATATGGTAATCTTATTTTCTTTCTAGGGAAGTGTTCCTTGCCCTTTTTAATGGAAATTGAAATCTAATATTCCCTTCTGTCATATCAATAATTGCACCAACCGTTCTAAGGAAAGGTCTACCGAGAATAATAGGGCAAGAGGGATTGCAATCTATATCAAGAACGATAAAATCTACGGGCACATAATTCCTATTTGTAACAATAAGAACATCATTAATTATTCCCATAGGTTTCTTAATAGTGGAATCCGCAAGATGCAAGTTTAGAGAGCAATCATCAAAATCACGAAAATCTAGCAAATCACACAAAGTTTTGGGAATAGTAGAGACACTAGCACCCAAATCACACAAAGCATAAAACTCATGATCTTTAATTTTCATTTTAATAGTAGGTTCCCAATCATCATAAAGTTTTCTAGGGATAGAAACTTTCAACTCAAGTTTTTCTTCATAAGACTGCATCAAGGCATCAATGATATGTTCGGTAAAGGCTTTATTTTCAATATAAGCATGATGAGATTTTAGCAAGGATTGCAACAAGGAAATACAATCAATTAAATAGCAATTTTCATAATTAAATTCCTTGAAATCCAATATAGTGGGTTTAGCATCATCTAGGGTTTTATTTCTTTTATTCCCACTTTTATCAATTTCACCATCAAGATCTAAACACTCCAAATTTTTATAACGCCTTCTAGGTAAAGGTGGATCATATTAAGTCCCATCATTATCAAGATTAATATTGCAAAACAAATATTTAATAGGGTACACATCAATAACTTTTATATCTTCATCATTATTTTCATAGGAACTAGAAGAACACGCTTTAATAAAGGCATCTTTCATAGCACACATCCTAGCGGTTCTTTCCTTGCACTCATCAATGGAAATTCTCATGGCTTTGAGAGACTCATTGATATCATGCTTAGGTGGAATAGATCTAAGTTTCAAAGAATCAACATCAAGAGCAATTCTATGAACGTTCCTAGCCAAATCATCAATCGTAAGCAATTTTTCTTCAATCATAGCATTAAAATTCTTTTGCGAAGTAATAAATTATTTAATATTAGATTCAAAATCAGAGGGCATCTTATTATAATTTCCATACGAATTGTTGTAGGAATTACCATAATTATTAGAGGGATTACTATGATAAGGCCTAGGATTAAAATTTCCTCTATATGCGTTGTTACCAAAATTGTTCCTACCAACAAAATTCACATCCATAGATTCATTATTATTATCAATCAAAGTAGACAAGGGCATATCATTAGGATCAGAAGAAACACTCTTAGTAGCAAATAATTTCATAAGTTCGTCCATCTTTCCACTCAAAACATTAATTTCTTCTATCGCATGCACCTTTTTATTAGTAGATCTTTCAGTGTGCCATTGAGAATAATTAACCATAATATTATCTAGGAGTTTAGTAGCATCTCCTAAAGTGATTTCCATAAAAGTGCCTCCCGCGGCCGAATCTAAAAGATTTCTAGAAGCAAAATTCAATCCGGCATAAAAAATTTGTATAATCATCCACAAATTCAAACCATGAGTAGGGCAATTACGTATCATTAATTTCATTCTCTCCCAAGCTTATGCAACATGTTCATGATCAAGTTGCTTAAAATTCATAATATCATTTCTAAGAGAGATGATCTTAGCGGGAGTAAAATACTTAGAGATAAAAGCATCGTTGCACTTGTTCCATGAATCAATACTATTTTTAGGCAAAGATGAAAACCAAGCTTTAGCACGATCTCTAAGAGAAAAAGGAAATAGCTTCAATTTAACAATATCATTATCAACATATTTCTTCTTTTGCATGTCACACAAATCAACGAAGCTATTAAGATGGGTAGTGGCATTTTCACTAGGAAGGCCGGAAAACGGATCTTTCATGACAAGATTCAGCAAAGCAGCATTAATTTCACAAGATTTAGCATCGGTAAGAGGAGCAATCAGAGTGCTAAGGAAATCATTATTGTTGGTTTTGGTGAAGTCACACAATTTAGTATTATCTTGAGCCATCGCGACAAACAAGCAATCCAACACACGAGCAAACAAAAAGCAACCGGGCAAAAGAGGCAAATAGAGAGTGGGGATAGATAGAGAGGGCGAATAAAACAGCAAGGGTGAAGTGGGGGAGAGGAAAACGAGAGGCAAATGGCAAATAATGTAATGCGGCAGATAGGGATTGTGATGGGTACTTGGTATGTTGACTTTTGCGTAGATCTCCCCGGCAACGGCGCCAGAAATTCTTCTTGCTACCTCTTGAGCACTGCGTTGGATTTCCCCGAAGAGGAGAGGATGATGCAGCAAAGTAGCATAAGTATTTCCCTCAGTTTTTGAGAACCAAGGTATCAATCTAGTAGGAGGCTATGCGCGAGTCCCTCGTACCTACACAAAAACAATAGCTCAACGCAACCAACGCGCTTAGGGGTTGTCAATCCCTTCACGGTCACTTTCGAAAGTGAGATCTGATAGAGATGATAAATAATATTTTTGGTATTTTTGGTATAGAGTGGCAAAGTAAAAAGTAAAAGCAAAGTAAAAGGAAAGCAATAATAAAGTGATAGAGATTAATATGATGAGAAAGAGACCGGGGGGCCATAGATTTCACTAGTGGCTTCTCTCAAGAGCATAAGTATTCTACGGTGGGTGAACAAATTACTGTTGAGCAATTGACAGAATTGAGCATAGTTATGAGAATATCTAGGTATGATCATGTATATAGGAATCACGTACGAGACAAGTAGACCGACTCCTGCCTGCATCTACTACTATTACTCCACTCATCGACCGCTATCCAGCATGCATCTAGAGTATTAAGTTAAAAACAGAGTAATGCCTTAAGCAAGATGACATGATGTAGAGGGATAGTTTCATGCAATATGATAAAATAAACATCTTGTTATCCTCGATGGCAACGATACAATACGTGCCTTGCACCCCTTCTGTCACTGCGAAAGGACACCGCAAGATCGAACCCAAAGCTAAGCACTTCTCCCATGGCAAGAACAACCAATCTAGTAGGCCAAACCACACTGATAATTCGAAGAGACTTGCAAAGATAACCAATCATACATAAAATAATTCAGAGAAGATTCAAATATTATTCATAGATAGACTTGATCGTAAACCCACAATTCATCGGTCTCAACAAACACACCGCGAAAAGAAGATTACATCGAATAGATCTCCACAAGAGAGGGGGAGAACATTGTATTGAGATCCAAAAAGAGAGAAGAAGCCATCTAGCTACTAACTATGGACCCGTAGGTCTGAAGTAAACTACTCACACTTCATCGGAGGGGCTTGGATGATGATGTAGAAGCCCTCCGTGATCGATGCCCCCTCCGGCGGAGCTCCAGAATAGGCCCCAAGATGGGATCTCGTGGATACAGAAAGTTGCGGCGGTGGAATTAGGTTTTTGGCTCCGTCCCCGATCGTTTGGGGGTACGTAGGTATATATAGGAGGAAGAAGTACGTTAGTGGAGCTTCGAGGGCCCACGAGGCAGGGGGCGCGCCCTCCACCCTCGTGGCTTTCTTGACGGAGGGTCCAAGTCTCCTGGATCTTATCTGATGAGAAAATCATGTTTCCGAAGGTTTCATTCCGTTTGGACTCTGTTTAATATTCTGTTTCTCCGAAACACTGAAATAGGGAAAAAAACAGCAATTCTGGGCTGGGCCTCCGGTTAATAGGTTAGTCCCAAAAATAATATAAAAATGGAAAATAAATCCCAATATAGTCCAAAATAGTAGATAATATAGCATGGAGCAATCAAAAATTATATATATGTTGGAGATGTATCACGTGTGCCACGAGGTCCGAGGTCTGCTGCAGTGCCAGTTTCAGATTCTAGAGCTACAACATCAGCACCAGCAGCTACAGCTCCAGTTCCACCTCCAGCACCCACTACACCAGCTCCAACTACATCGAAAGATGCCTTCGTCCTTGGAGTTCTCTCTACACCACCTCTCGAAGACCAAGCCTGAGAGACGCATATCACTATGCATTTTCAAACTTTTTGGTAACTTGTTGCCAAAGGGGGAGAAATATGTATAGATCATAGGCTTCGAGAGAGTGTGTTGCTTTTTATCTCTTTTGTTCTTTGGTTGAACTTTTATTGTGTGCTTGTGTGAGATACATTTTATCTGTGTGAGATGCCCATTTGATCATGTGTTTGATCATATGCTACCTTAATGCTTGTTTGGATGATACTATCTTTTATATCTCTTATATGATCATTCACTTGCTTGGTGATGAGTGCATGCTTTTAATTTCTATCATTTTTAGCGCTCCTCCAAGATGTATGTGACATCGAAGAATAACCTATAATCCTAATCGATTGTGCATTTGCATTCAAAAGCAAATTTTAAATAATGCACAAATTTAGGGGGAGCTCTTGCTTATCACATACCTCTCAAAGCGACGATGTATTTCAATCTTATTATCATTTGTTGAAGCTTTGATCTATAAGTTGTCATCAATTACCAAAAGGAGGGAGATTGAAAGTGCAACTATCCCTGGGTGGGTTTGGTAATTCCTAACAACATATAGCTCATTGAGCTAATGCTATTTCAAGATAAATATTTCAGGAAAGCTCAATGATTGGCATGGCATGGATTAGAAAGTGGACCCCTCAAAATGCTAAGGACATAAGGTTGGCTCAAGCTCAAAGCACAAGACTCTACATTTTACTTTAGTGATCCAAGATCACATTGAGTCCATAGGAAAAGCCAATACTATTAAAAGGGGGTGAGGTGTTGCTTAATGAGTTACTTGCTCAAAATGCTTAGTGATATGCTCCAAAAGCCCTCAACTACTTTCTCATATCCACATATGTCCCAAACCAAAAGTCAAACTCGGCCCCACCAAAACTTTCTATCTGGCGCCAACGAGTTCTCTTGACATAGCCACTGCCACAAACCCTAGTCACTTCGGTCTCACCGATAGGGATCTCGGTCTCACCGAGATGGGATTCCAACCTTTCTATTTCCCTTCGTAATGTTCGGTCCAACCGAGATGAGCGATCGGTCCCACCGAGATTGCAATGCAAACTCTCTATTTCCCCTTCGTAACATTTTGGTCTAATCGAGATGAGCGAATCGGTCCGACCGACTTTGCCTGACCAACTCTCTATTTGCCTATTACCAAAATCAGTCTCACCGAGTTTTTGTATTCGGCCTCACCGAGATTACGTTATGCCCTAACCCTAATTGAATCGGTCCCACCGAGTTGACATGTCGGTCCCATCGAAGATCCTAACATTCACATTTTGAACTAAATCGGTCTAACTGAGTTTTCTAATTCGGTCCCACCGAGTTTGGTGATTTGTGTGTAATGGTAAGATTTTGTGTGGAGGCTATATATACCCCTCCACCCACTCTTCATTTGTGGAGAGAGCCATCAGAACATGCCTACACTTCCAACATACATTTTCTGAGAGAGAACCACCAACACTTGTGTTGAGGTCAAGATATTCCATTCCAACCACATAAATCTTGATCTCTAACCTTCCCCAAGTTGCTTTCCACTCAAATCATCTTTCTACCAAATCCAATCCTATGAGAGAGAGTTGAGTGTTGGGGAGACTATCATTTGAAGCACAAGAGCAAGGAGTTCATTATCATCACACCATCTATTACCTTTTGGAGAGTGATGTCTCCTAGATTGGTTAGGTGTCACTTGGGAGCCTCCGTCAAGATTGTGGAATTGAACCAAGGAGTTTGTATGGGCAAGGAGATCACCTACTTCGTGAAGATCTACCCTAGCGAGGCAAGTCCTTCGTGGGCGATGGCCATGGTGGGATAGACAAGGTTGCTTCTTCGTGGACCATTCTTGGGTGGAGCCCTACATGGACTCGCGCAACCGTTACTCTTCATGGGTTGAAGTCTCCATCAATGTGGATGTATGATAGCACCACCTATCGGAACCACGCCAAAAATCTCCGTGTCTACATTGCGTTTGCTCCCTCAAAACTCCTCCCCTTCATATGCAATTGTTTTACATTCCTCTGCTATGCTCTTAGAATTGCATGTGTAGGTTGATTACTTGATTTGTGCTAAGTTGCTAAAATCTGCCAATACTTAAAATTGGGAAAAGGTTAGATTTTTATTTGGTCAAGTAGTCTCATCACCCCCCTCTAGACATACTTACGATCCTACACAATGTGAGGTGTAGGGATTGCCATGCAACGGATGCACTAGAGCTATAAGTGTATGAAAGCTCAAACTGAAACTAAGTGGGTGTGCATCCAACTTGCTTGCTCATGAAGACCTAGGGCATTTGAGGAAGCCCATCGTTGGAATATACAACCCAAGTTCTATAATGAAATTTACCACTAGTGTATGAAAGTGATAACTCAAGAGACTCTCTATATGAAGAACATGGTGCTAGTCTGAAGCACAAGTGTGGTAAAAGGATAGTAACATTGTCCCTTCTCTCTTTTATCTCATTTTTTTAAAAAAAAATTCCTTTTTCTCTTTTTTTGTAGGCTTCTTTGGCCTCTCTTTTTTTTGGGGGGGGGCTTCTTTGGCCACTTTTATTTTGATAACCTTACATGGGACAATGTTCTAATAGTGATGATCATCACACTTTTATTTACTTACAACTCAATATTACAACTCGATGCTAGAACAAAGTATGACTCTATATGAATGCCTTCGGCGGTGTACCGGGATGGGCAATGATCTAGCGTAGCAATGACATCAAAAAAGGACAAGCCATGAAAACACCATGCTAGCTATATTATGATCATGCAAATCAATATGACAATGAATGCTCAAGTCATGTATATGAAGATGATGGAAGTTGCATGGCAATATATCTCGGAATGGCTATGTAAATGCCATAATAGGTAGGTATGGTGGCTGTTTTGAGGAAGATATAAGGAGGCTTATGTGTGATAGAGCATATCATATCAGGGGGTTTGGATGCAACGGCGAAGTTTGCACCGACTCTCAAGGTGAGAAAGGGCAATGCACGGTACCAAAGAGGCTAGCAATGATGCAAGGGTGAGAGTGCGTATAATCCATGGACTCAACATTAGTCATAAAAAACTCACATACTTATTGCAGAAATCTATTAGTCATCGAAACAAAGTACTATTCGCATGCTCCTAGGGGGATAGATTTGTAGAAAAAGACCATCGCTCGTCCCCGACCGCCACTCATAAGGAAGACAATCAATAAATACCTCATGCTCCAACTTCGTTACATAACGGTTCACCATACGTGCATGCTGCGGGAATCACAAACTTCAACACAAGTATTTCTACAATCCACAACTACCCACTAGCATGACTCTAATATCACCACCTTTATATCGCAAAACTATTGCAAGGAATCAAACATATCATATTCAGTGATCTACAAGTTTTAGGTAGGATTTAATGACTAACCATGTGAATGACCAATTCCTGTCATCTCTCTAAATAGATATAAGTGAAGCAAGAGAGTTTTAATTCTTTCTACAAAAGATATGCCCACACTCTAACAAATATAAGTGAAGCAAAAAAGCATTCTACAAATGGCGGTTTTCTATGTGAAGAGAAACACGCAATCCAAACTTCAAATGATATAAGTGAAGCACATGAAGCATTCTATAAAGCCATACTCAAAAGATATAAGTGAAGCGAAAAAATTAAGAATTCTATAAATCAACCATGGACTATCTCATACCAGCATGGTGCATCAAATAAAAGTGAAAACTAAATGCAAAAGACGCTCCAAGATTTGCAAAAATCGCATGAACGAAACGAATCCGAAAACATACTGATACTTGTTGAAGAAAGATGGGATGCCTTCCGGGGCATCCCCAAGCTTAGACGCTTGAGTCTCCTTGAATATTTACTTGGGGTGCCTTTGGCATCCCCAATCTTGAGCTCTTGCCTCTCCTCCTTCTCCTCAAATCGAGACCTCCTCGATCTTCGAACACTTCATCCACACAAAACTCAACAGAAAGCTCGGTAAGATCCGTTAGTATAATAAAGCAAATCACTACTCTAACTACTATTTAAAACCAATTAATATTTTGTTTTTGCATTTTATCTACTGTAATATAACTTTTCCTTGGCTTAATCCACTGATAGAAATCGATAGTTTCATCAAAACAAGCAAACGATGCATCAAAAACAGAATCTGTCTTAAACAGGACAGTATGTAGTAATCTGAACATTCACCATACCTCTGGTACTCCAAAAAATTTCAAAACATTAGGAAAAATAAACAATTTGTATAGAAAGACAGTTCAAAGAGTTTCAGAACATTTGACATTCCAGTAAAAAATGTAAAATCGCGCACTACAGCCAAAGTTTTTGTCTTGCACCGCACAAACCAACAAGCAATGTAAACATCCTAAAGGCAAATCTTGGCACATTATTCTTGTTTTTAAACTTTATAAAAGCACACAACAGAAATAAATGACTCTCTAAAAATTCCGGGTTGTCTCCCTGGCAGCGCTTTCTTTAAAGCCATTAAGCTAGGCATATAGTGCTCAAGTAATGGATCCACTCGGATCCCAAGGTATATCAAAGTCAATTTTAATTAACAATGATTTGTGATTTAGTAGTGAGAACAAAGTAAAATATATCATGCAACAACGAAGTCTTACTCTCTTCCTATGCATAGGCATGTCATAAAAGAACAATTCATGCACACATAGTAAAGGCCAATGCATAGTATAAACAGTTTCTTGCAATTTTATCATATTGGAAACATGGAGAGGCGGAGATGTGGTTCCTCTATCATAATAATTGCAAGTAGGAGCAGCAAGCACATGCATATTATATTCATTAAAATTATCATGTGCAATGGTAAAATGCAACCCATCAATATAATCCTTAATAAGGGCAAACTTCTCCGATATAGTGTAGTCGGGAGAATTCAAAAAGATAATAGGACTATCATGCGTGAGTGCAATAGCAACAATTTCATGTCTAACATAAGGAACTATAGCAAGTTCATCTCCATATGCATAATTCATATTGGCATCTTGGGCACAAGCATAGCAAGCATCATCAAAAAGGGATATTTCAAAAGAATCAACGGCATCATAACAATCATCATAGCATTCATCCTTTAGTAAGAACGAAGGGACATTAAATAATGTATGACTTGGAGAGTTACTCTCATTAGAAGGTGGGCACAGGTAGCTAATCCGCTCTTCCTCCTTTCATCTTTTTCATCCAGTGAGCTCACAGTTTCATCAATTTCTTCTTCCATAGACTCCTGCAAAATATTAATCTCTTCTTGGACAGCGGAGACTCTCTCAATAAAATCATCAATATTAGAATTGAATTCATAATTCTCATAGAAATATTTAAGTATATCAAAATTTTCAGGTCTGTAAACAGCATCATCAAGATTTTCACACTCTTTAAACAAAGATTCAATTTCATAAGCACCCATAAAAGCAACGAATTCTTCTATTTGTTCCACATCATAGTAATCATATATACCATTAGCATAAGAAGACAAGGTTTTATCATCATTAAATTTGCATGAAAAGGGAATGTGTGGAGCCTTCATCCTAGAGAAACAAGTATAATCATATCTCAAGCATAGTTGCCGAGCATACCAATGCAACATATGAATTTGATCCCATAATAGTTTTCCTTTTTGAGACAAGCGATAATCCCTAAAGTATTCACGTTGATCCAAAGTTACTCCCATCATAAAGTTGAATGGGGTTTTCTCAGGATTATCAACGTAGTACATAATATCTTTCACATAATGAGCATCGAGGGTTTTAGGAGGTGCCCCATCTCCATGAGTAGCAAGTAAACCTTTTTTTTTTGGTATTTCGTGTTCCATATTCATAACTAAAGATAGAGAACAACTTAGAACATCAAAAAAACTACTTAGTGATAAAGCAAACAAGCACACACGAGAATATTCACCCCACGCTATAACTTCCCGGCAACGGCGCCAGAAAAAGGTCTTGATAACCCACAAGTATCGGGGATAAATTGTAGCCTCTTTCGATAAGTAAGAGTGTCGAAACCAACGAGGAGCTAAAGGTAGAAAAAATATTCCCTCAAGTTTTATCGACCATCGATACAACTCTACGCACGCTTGACGTTCTCTTTACCTAGAACAAGTATAAAACTAGAAGTACTTTGTAGGTGTAAGGGGATAGGTTTGCAAGAATATAAAGAGCATGTAAATAAAAACTAGGGTCTGTTTTAAGTAAAGAAGCAATAAAGTTAGTATAGCGAGTGTGGAAAAGTGGTGGTAGGAGTTGCGAAATTGTTCCTAAGGAATTGACTTCGTTACTAGACCGATAGCAAGTTTTATGTGGGAGAGGCCACTGCTAGCATGTCATCCCTGACTTGGAATTCTATGCACTTATGATTGGAACTATTAGCAAGCATCTGCAACTACTAACGTTCATTAAGGTAAAACACAATCATAGCATTAAGATATATTGGTCCCCCTTCAATCCCGTATGGATCAATTTCTATGCTAGGTTGAAGCTTCTGTCACTCTTGCCCTCCAATACATAGCCCTATCAACATACAACTAACCCTCTGGTGTGATCCACGCGTGCTCATATGATGGGCACCAAAGGACAGCAACATAACCACAAGCAATTTAAACCAATCATAGCAATTCACCAATTACTGATAGGACAACGAAAATCTACTCAGACATCATAGGATGGCAACACATCATTGGATAATAATATGAAGCATAAAGCACCATGTTCAAGTAGAGGGTTTATCAGGTTGCGGGAGAGTGTACCACTATAGATAGATGGGGGAAGGTGATCAATAGGTTGGTGAAGATGACGGAGGTGTTGGTGTAGATCGCGGTGACGGTGATGGCCCCGACGGCGTTCCGGCGCCACCGGGAGAGAGGGGGGAGAGCCCCCCTTCTTCTTATTCTTCCTTGACCTTCTCCCTAGATGGGCGAAGGGTTTCCCCTCTGTTCCTTGGCTTCCATGGCATGGGAGGGGCGAGAGCCCCTCCGAGATTGGATCTGTCTCTCTGTCTCTCTCTGTTTTTGCGATCCAGATTCCCGCCTTTCACCGTTTCTTATATTCCCGGAGATGTGTAACTCCGATTGGGCTGAAATTTTAACATGATTTCTATCCGGATATTGGCTTTCTTGCAGAGAAATAAGGGCACCAACCGCCTTAAGGGGTGGCCACAAGGTCCCAGGGCGCGCCTGGCCCCCTGGAGGGTGCCCCCTGCCTCGTGGCCCCCTTGGGCATCGTCTCGCGTTGATTCTTCTTCCCAAAAAATCACATATATTCCAAAAAAATCTCCGTCAGTATTTATCCCGTTTGGACTCCGTTTGATATGGATTTTCTGTGAAACAAAAAACATGCAACAAACAGGAACTGGAACTAGGCACTGGATCAATATGTTAGTCCCAAAAATAATATAAAAAGTTGCCAAAAGTATATAAGATTTGTAGAATATTGGCATGGAACAATCAAAAATTATAGATACGATAGAGACGTATCACAAAGTAATATGTTAGTTTTGATAGGAGTGCCAGCAGCAATAGTAACAGTAACAGTTATAGCAGTATTTTTGTAGCAAGCGTAACAGTGATGATAGCAGTAGTAACTCACCAGAAACAATATGGAAAAGTTCGTAGGCATTGGATCGGTTACTTGTTGGATGATATTCATCATGTGTCAGTTATAACCTAGGGCTATTCGGCACTAGCTCCAGTTCATCGATATAATATAGGCATGTATTCCATAAATAGTCATACGTGCTTTATTAAAAGACCTTGCATGAAATCTTTTGTCCTACCCTCCCGTGGCAGCGGGGTCCATATTGGAAACTAAGCGATATTAAGGCCTCCTTTTAATAGAGAACCGGAACAAAGCATTAACACATAGTGAATACATGAACTCCTCAAACTACGGTAATCACCAGAAGAAGTCCCGGTTATTGTCACTCCAGGGTTACCGGATCATAACACGTAGTAGGTGACTATAACTTGCAAGATCAGATCTAGAATATGGATATAATGATGATAACATAAACGGTTCAGATCTGAAATCATGGCACCCGGGCCCAAAGTGACAAGCATTAAGCATGCCAAAGTCATAGGAACATCAATCTATGAACATAGTGGATACTAGGAATCAAGCCCTAACAAAACTAACTCGATTACATGATGAATCTCATCCAACTCCTCACCGACCAGCGAGCCTATGGAGGAATTACTCACTCTCGGTTGGGAGCACCATGGAATTGGCAATGCACAAGGGTTGGTGATGACGAAGAACGAAGACCGCCCACCCCCTCTTCGTAGCCCCAAACGGACTCCAGATCTGCCCTCCCGAGGAAGAACAGGGCTTGGCAGTGGCTCCGTCTCGTGGATCACGATAATTATTTCTCCTTGATTTTTTCTCTGAAAATTGGAATTTATAGCATTGGTTTTAGGGTCTGCGGGGCCACAAGGTGGGGACAACCCACCCGGGCGCGCCAGGAGAGGGGGCGCGCCCTGGTGGGTTGTGCCCACCCAGGGGCCCCTCTCTGGTAGGTCTTGGCTCCAGAAATTCTTATATATTATATACAAATTCCTTGCAAAGTTTTGTTCCAATCCGAGAACTTTTATTTCTGCACAAAAAACACCATGGTAGTTCTGCTGATAATAGCGTCAGTCCGGGGTTAGTTTCATCCAAATCTTGCAAATTAGAGTCCAAAACAAGAGGAGAAGCGTTAGGAAAAGTAGATACGTTGGAGACGTATCAGGCACCTCTGCAAATCACTACTTCCCTCTGCGAAGGGACCATCTATTTACTTCTGTGTTGTGTCATCACCTTCTAAAACAAGCGCCAGAACCTGAGAGCATAGCTGTCATGACTTATGCATTGTGTGTAGCTAATGTTGGGTGCATCATGACTGGATCTTTTCTACCATGAATTACAATGTTTAGTCGCTGCTTGGACTTTGGAGGTGCTCTGCATTTATGTTTTGCGGTCTCAGAAAGGGCTAGCGAGATACCACTATTGTCATATTATATCATGGTTGTTTTGACAACGTGTTGCCGTTTGAGATGTATTATTATTGCTCGCTAGCTGATTATGTCATTGATATGAGTTAATATAATCTTTAAGAGCTATTGTTGGCATGGTTAGTTATAATGTTGGCTGAAAACCTGGGTGTTGTTTAAGCTTATTTATGCAAACAAGAGCAAAAGAGTTCGTAAAAGTTTTTCTTTTTCACTTTCAGTTTATCAACTGAATTGCTTGAGGACAAGCAAAGGTTTAAGGTTGGGGGAGTTGATACGTCTCCAACGTATCTACTTTTCCTAATGCTTTTCCTCTTGTTTTGGACTCTATTTTGCATGATTTGAATGAAACTAACCCCGGACTGACGCTGTTTTCAGCAGAACTACCATGGTGTTGTTTTTGTGCAGAAATAAAAGTTCTCGGAATGGAGCGAAATTTTGCGAGGACTTTTTATGCAATAAATAAGAATTTCTGGAGCCAAGATCCACCGGAGAGGGGCACCTAGGTGGGCACAACCCACCAGGGCGCGCCCCCCTCTCCTAGCGCACCCCAGGTGGATTGTCCCCACCTGGTGGCCCAGCAGACCCTGAAACCGACCCTATAAAATCCTATTTTTCCAGAAAAACCAGGGAGAAAAATTATCACGATCCACGAGACGGAGCCACCGTCACCTCCTGTTCTTCATTGGGAGGCCAGATCTGGAGTCCGTTTGGGGCTCTGGTGTAACACCCATGATGCGGCTATATCTCCCACGTGTCGAGGCACGACTTAGAGGCATAACCGCATAGTGGTTTTGTCGCAAAAAGGGTCATCTTCACAAACATCCCATGTAATGAACAAAACAGGGATAAATAGAGTTGGCTTACAATCGCCACGTCACACAATACTTAAATAATTCATACATCATCCAATATACACACATAGTCCGTCTACGGACAAATCCAAATGAAAAGAAGATAAACCCCAAATGCTAGATCCCCGATCGTCCCAACTAGGCTCCACTACTGATCATCAGGAAACGACACATAATAACGACCAAGTTCCTCGTCGAACTCCCACTTGAGTTCGGTAGCATCACCTGCACTGGTATCATCGGCACCTGCAACTGTTTTGGAAGTATCCGTGAGTCACGAGGACTCATCAATCTCACACCCGCGAGATCAAGACTATTTAAGCTTATGGGTAGGATAAGGTAATGAGGTGGTGTTATAGCAAGCGCTAAGCAAATATGGTGGCTAACATACGCAAATAAGAGTAATATGAGAAGCTACGCAACGGTCGTAAAGCTAGAAGTGATCAAGAAGTGATCCTGAAACTACTTATGTTCAAACATAACACAAACCGTGTTCACTTCCCGGACTCCGCCGAAAAGAGACCATCATGGCTACACACGCGGTTGATTCATTTTAATTAAGTCAAGTGTCAAGTTCTCTACAACCGGATATTAAAAAATTCCCATCTGGCACATAACCGTGGGCATGGCTCTCGAAAGTTTATACCCTGCAGGGGTGTCCCAACTTAGCCCATTACAAGCTCTCACGATCAACGAAGGATATTCCTTCTCTCTGAAAGACCTGATCTGTCTCGGAATCCCGGTTACAAGACATTTCGACAATGGTAAAACAAGACCAACAAGACCGCCCGACTGTGCCGACAAATCCCGATAGGAGCTGCACATATCTCATTCTCAGGGAACACCGGATGAACACTACGTATGGCAACCGAAGACCCCGGGTGAAGGGGTGGCACCGCAAGTGGCTCTAGGTTGGACCAACACTCGGAGGAGCACTGGCCCGGGGGGTTAAAATAAAGATGACCCTCGGGTCTACAGAACCCAAGGGAAAATGCTTAGGTTGGCAAATGTAAAACCAAGGTTGGGCCTTGCTGGAGGAGTTTTATTCAAAGCGAACTGTCAAGGGGGTCCCATAACCCCAACCGCGTAAGGAACGCAAAATCAAGGAACATAACACCGGTACGACGGGAACTAAGGCGGCAAGAGTGGAACAAAACACCAGGCATAAGGTCGAGCCTTCCACCCTTTACCAAGTATATAGATGCATGAATTAAAATAAGAGATAAAGTGATATCCCAACATCTCCACGTTCCAACATGGAACAACCTGCAAGGCACCTGCAACTAGCAACGCTATAAGAGGGGTTGAGCAAAAGCGGTAACTTAGCCAAATAACAGTTTGCAAGGAAGGTGGGTTAGAGGCTGACATGGTAATATGGGAGGCATGATAAACAAGTGGTAGGTAGCGTGACATAGCGATAGAACGAACAACTAGCAAACAAAGATAGAAGTGATATCGAGGGTAATGGTCATCTTGCCTGCAAAGTACTCATAGTTGTCAAAAGCTTGCTCCTCATTAGCATACTCAATAGGTTCCTCGATCACATACTCATCTCCCGGCTGTACCCAAAGCAAGAACACAAGCAATGGAACAACAATCAATCACGGTGCAACGCACAAGCAACATGATGCAAAACATGGCATGATATGCAAGATATAATGTGCAATGCATAAGGGTACACAGGAAGGGAAAGAATGATCAAGGCAACAACTTGTCAAAACAAGTATGCCGCTGGAAAGATGAGGTGATTGATAACCCACAAGTATAGGGGATCGCAACAGTTTTCGATAAGTAAGAGTGTCGAACCCAACGAGGAGCTAAAGGTAGAACAAATATTCCCTCAAGTTCTATCGACCACCGATACAACTCTACGCACGCTTGACGTTCGCTTTACCTAGAACAAGTATGAAACTAGAAGCACTTTGTAGGTGTTTTCGGAAAGGCTTGCAAGAAAGTTAAGAGCACGAAAATAAAAATAGGGGCTGTTAAGGTAAAGAAACAATAAAGTAAATATAGTGAGTGTGGAAAAGTGGTGGTAGGAGTTGTGAAATTGTCCCTAAGCAATTGACTACTTTACTAGACCGATAGTAAGTATTATGTGGGAGATGCCACTGCTAGCATGTCACCCCTGACTTGGAATTCTATGCACTTATGATTGGAACTATTAGCAAGCATCCGCAACTACTAATGTTCATTAAGGTAAAACCCAACCATAGCATTAAGATATATTGGTCCCCCTTCAATCCCGTATGCATCAATTTCTATGCTAGGTTGAAGCTTCTGTCACTCTTGCCCTCCAATACATAGTCCTATCAACATACAACTAACCCTGTGGTGTGATCCAAGCGCGCAATCATATGATGGGCACCAAAGGACAGCAACATAACCACAAGCAAATTAAATCAATCATAGCAATTCATCAACCACCGATAGGACAACGAAAATCTACTCAGACATCATAGGATGGCAACACATCATTGGATAATAATATGAAGCATAAAGCACCATGTTCAAGTAGAAGGTACAGCGGGTTGCAGGAGAGTGGACCGCTGTAGATAGAGGGGGAAGGTGATAGAGATGTTGGTGAAATGGCGGAGGTGTTGGTGTAGATCGCGGTGATGATGATGGCCCCCGGTGGCACTCCGGTGCCACCGGAAGCGATGGGGAGAGATCCCCCCTCCTTTTTCCTCTTCCTTGACCTCCTCCCTAGATGGGAGAAGGGTTTCCCCTATGGTCCATGGCCTCCATGGCACGGGAGGGGCGAGAGCCCCTCCGAGATTGGATCTATCTCTCTGTCTCTCTCTGTTTCTGCGTTCTGTTCTGGCTCTGTTTCACCGTTTCGTATATATATGGAGATCCGTAACTCCGATTGGCCTGAAACCTTCACCGTGATTTTTTTCCAAATATTAGCTTTCTTGCGGCAAAAGAAGAGCGTCAACCGCCTTACGGTGGGCTCGCGAGGGTAGGGGCGCGCCCCCTGCCTCGTGACCACCTCGGGCACTGGTTCGCGTTGATTTTCCTTCCGAATTTTCCATATTTTCCAAAAATAAGCTCCGTCCGTTTTTATCCCGTTTGGACTCCGTTTGATATGGATATTCTGCGAAACCAAAAACATGCAACAGACAGCAACTGGCACTGGGCACTGGATCAATATGTTAGTCCCAAAAATAATATAAAAAGTTTCCAAAAAGTATATGAAAGTTCAATAATATTGGCATGGAACAATCAAAAATTATAGATACGACGGAGACATATCAGCATCCCCAAGCTTAATTCCTGCTCGTCCTTGAGTAGGTAAATGATAAAAAAGATAATTTTTGATGTGGAATGCTACCTAGCATAATCTTGATCATATGTCTAATCATGGCATGAATATTAAGACACGAGTGATTCAAAGCAATAATCTATCATTTGACATAAAAACAATAATACTTCAAGCATACTAATAAAGCAATCATGTATTTTCAAAATAACATGGCCAAAGAAAGTTATCCCTACAAAATCATATAGTCTGGCTATGCTCCATCTTCACCACACAAAATATTCAAATCATGCACAACCCCGATGACAAGCCAAGCAATTGTTTCATACTTTTGACGTTCTCAAACCTTCTCAACTTTCACGCAATACATGAGCGTGAGCCATGGACATAGCACTATAGGTGGGATAGAATATGATGGTGGAGGAGACAAAAAAGGAGAAGATAGTCTCACATCAACTAGGCATATCAACGGGCTATGGAGATGCCCATTAATAGATATCAATGTGAGTGAGTAGGGATTGCCATGCAACGGATGCACTAGAGCTATAAGTATATGAAATCTCAAACTGAAACTAAGTGGGTGTGCATCCAACTTGCTTTCTCATGAAGACATCGAGCATTTGAGGAAGCCCATCATTGGAATATACAAGCCAAGTTCTATAATGAAAATTCCCACTAGTATATGAAAGTGATAACTCAAGAGACTCTCTATATGAAGAACATGGTGCTACTTTGAAGCACAAGTGTGGTAAAAGGATAGTAACATTCCCCCCCCCCTTTCTTTGTGGGCTTCTTTGGCCCCCTTTTTTGGCAATGCTCTAATAATGATGATGATCACACTTTTATTTACTTACAACTCAATATTACAACTCGATACTAGAACAAAGATATGACTCTATATGAATGCCTCTGGCAGTGTACCGGGATGTGCAATGATCTAGCATAGCAATGACATCAAAAAACGGACAAGCCATGAAAACATCATGCTAGCTATCTTACGATCATGCAAAGCAATATGACAATGAATGCTCAAGTCATGAATATGATGATGATGGAAGTTGCATGGCAATATATCTCAGAATGGCTATGGAAATGCCATGATAGGTAGGTATGGTGGCTGTTTTGAGGAAGGTATATGGTGGGTTTATGGTACCGGCGAAAGTTGCGCGGTACTAGAGAGGCTAGCAATGGTGGAAGGGTGAGAGTGCGTATAATCCATGGACTCAACATTAGTGAAAGTGCAACTATCCCTAGGTGGTTTTGGTAATTCATAACAACATATAGCTCATTGAGCTAATGCTATTCCAAGATGACTATTTCAGGAAAGCTCAATGATTGGCATGGCATGGATGTGAAAGTGGAACCCTCAAAATACTAAGGACAAAGGATTGGCTCAAGCTCAAAAGCTCAAGACTCTTCATTTTATATTTTAGTGATCCAAGATCACATTGAGTCCTTAGGAAAAGCCAATACTATCAAGGAGGGATGAGGTGTTGCTTAATGAGCCTCTTGCTTCATGTGCTTAGTGATATGCTCCAAAACCCTCAACTACTTTCCCATATCCACATATGACCTAAACCCTAAGCCAAACTCGGTCCTACCGATTCTTTCTATCCGGCGCCACCGAGTTTCACTTGTCATAATACACTGCCAAACCCTAGCAATTCGGTTCTACCGATAGGGATCTCGGTCTCACCGAGATGGGATTGCAAACTCTCTGTTTCCCTTTCGTAACTTTTCGGTCTCACCGAAAGAGCGGATCGGTCCCACCGAGATTGCAATGTAAATTTAGTGTTTCCTTTTTGCAACTTTTCGGTCTCACCAAAAGAGCAAATCGGTCCCACCGAGTTTGCCTGACCAACTCTCTGGTTAGCTAATTACCAAAATCGGTCTCACCGAGTTTGTGTAATTGGTCTCACCGAGATTACGTTATGCCCAAACCCTAACCATATCGGTCCTACCGAGTTGCATGTCAGTCCCACCGAAAATCTCTAGCGGTCACTAGGTTTACCTTTTCGGTCCGACCGAGTTTGTTGAGTCGGTCCCACCGAGATTTGAAAACTGTGTGTAACGGTTGGATTTTGTGTGGAGGCTATATATACCCCTCCACCTCCTCTTCATTCGTGGAGAGAGCCATCAGAACACATACACAATTCCAACTCATATGTTCTGAGAGAGAACCACCTACTCATGTGTTGAGACCAAGATATTCCATTCCTACCATATGAATCTTGATCTCTAGCCTTCCCCAAGTTGCTTTCCACTCAAATCTTCTTTCCACCAGATCCAAATCCTATGAGAGAGAGTTGAGTGTTGGGGAGACTATCATTTGAAGCACAAGAGCAAGGAGTTCATTACCTACACACCATTTGTTACTTCTTGGAGAGTGGTGTCTCCTAGATTGGCTAGGTGTCACTTGGGAGCCTCCGACAAGATTGTGGAGTTGAACCAAGGAGTTTGTAAGGGCAAGGAGATCGCCTACTTCGTGAAGATCTACCGCTAGTGAGGCAAGTCCTTCGTGGGCGATGGCCATGGTGGGATAGACAAGGTTGCTTCTTTGTGGACCCTTTGTGGGTGGTTGCTTCTTTGTGGACCCTTTGTGGGTGGAGCCCTCCGTGGACTCGCGCAACCGTTACCCTTCGTGGGTGGAGCCCTCCGTGGACTCGCGCAACCGTTACCCTTCGTGGGTTGAAGTCTCCATCAACGTGGATGTAGGATAGCACCACCTATCCGAACCACGGGAAAAAAATTCGTGTCTCCAATTGCGTTTGAATTCTCCAAACCCTTCCCTTTACATTCTTGCAAGTTGCATGCTTTACTTTCCGCTGCCAATATACTATTTGCATGCTTTCTTGAATGGTGTGATGATTGCTTGACTTGTCCTACAATAGCTAAAATCTGCCAAGAACTAAAATTGGGAAAAGGTTAAGTTTTTATTTGGTCAAGTAGTCTAATCACCCCCCCTCTAACATACTTTCGATCCTACAAGTGGTATCAGAGCTTTGGTCTCCATTTGCTTTGATCTCCATAGCTTTTGGTGGTCATAGCCTTGGTTTCACAACCTAGGAGAGTATGGTGTCTAGCGAGGGAAATTATCACCGTAGAGGTCCTTACTTTGATGGTACTAATTTTGCTAGTTGGAAGCATAAAATGAAAATGCATATTCTTGGACATAACCCTGCCGTTTGGGCTATTGTGTGTGTTGGTTTGCAAGGTGACTTCTTTGATGGGAAAGAACCAAACCGTGAAGCTACCGCGGATGAGTTGAAGATGTTGCAATACAATGCTCAAGCTTGTGATATTCTCTTCAACGGATTGTGCCCCGAAGAATTCAACAAAATTAGCCGTCTTGAGAATGCAAAGGAAATTTGGGACACTTTGATTGATATGCACGAAGGTACCGACTCCGTCAAGGAATCCAAGTTGGATGTGCTTCAAAGTCAACTTGACAAGTTCAAAATGAAGGATGGTGAAGGTGTCGCTGAAATGTACTCTAGGCTTGCTCTCATCACAAATGAGATTGCCGGCTTAGGAAGCGAAGAGATGACCGATAGATTCATCATCAAGAAGATTCTAAGAGCCTTGGATGGAAAATATGATACCGTGTGCACATTATTCCAAATGATGCCCAATTACAAAGATCTCAAGCCAATGGAGGTGACTGGAAGAATTGTTGCTCATGAGATGTCACTTAAGGATAAAGAGGAACTTCACAACAAATCAAGTGGTGCCTACAAAGCCTCATGTGAAGCCCCTACATCATCAAGTGAGAAACAAGACTTAAATGAAGAATTGAGCTTAATGGTGAAGAACTTCAACAAGTTCTACAAGAGTAGAAGCAAAGATAGAAGCTTCAAGTCAAGGTCCTACAATGACAAAAGATCTTCTAGTCGAGAGCGAAACTGCTACAGTTGTGGAAGACCCGGACACTATTCCAATGAGTGTACGGCTCCCTACAAGAGAAGAGAAGATTCTCCAAAAAGAAGAAGCAAAGAATCACCACCAAGAGAGAGAAGGAGTAGAGATGATCGTTATGAACGAAGATACTCACGGAGAAGCAAGGATTCGGAAAGGAAGGAAAAATCATCAAGGAGCTACACAAAACGAAGACATCAAGCTCATGTTGGTGAATGGGTATCCGGCTCCGACTCCGACAGCCACTCCGAGAGAAGTTATCACTCCGACTCCGAAGATACTCAAGATGAAGGTGTTGCCGGTCTAGCACTTGTGTCAACCAACTCCTACGACATATTTGAGTCACCAAATGAAGGAATTGGAAGATGCTTCATGGCCAAAGGTCCTAAGGTAAGACACCCCGAGTATGTTGATTTCAATAGTGATGAAGATGACTTGTTAGGTGATGATTTGCTTGTTGACAACTCTAGTGATGAATACTATGATGAAATGTCAATTAATCATGCTAATCAAGATAAAACGAATGACAATGATAAGGAGAAGATTGAGGCTCTAACTAAAGAACTAAACACTCTTAAGTTAGCTCATGAAACTATCTTCGAAGATCATCGAGAACTTTTAAGAGCTCATGAGAAATTATGCTTTGAAAAGCTCAATCTTGAGCAAGAGCATGAGTTCTTAAAAGCAAACAATGATGATCTCCGCAAGAAAAGTTATTCTTATATTGCCAAGCGTTTACTCTTATCCACTTACATGCCTCAAGTCAAGTCTAGTAACAACAACAAGAAAGATTCTTCCTCTAGCAGTAACAATGATCATGCTAAATCCAATGTTGTTGCTTCTAGTAGTTCTCTTGATTCCACTAATGATTCTCTTAGCCAAGTTACACTTGAGCAAGAAAATAGCTTATTGAAGGGAATTATAGAGAAAGGAGTGTACAAAAGCCTTGCCGGGAGTAAGCAATTCGAGGAAATTGTGCGCAAGCAAGGAATGCACCGGAAGAATCAGGGTGTTGGTTTTGAACGAAAGTTCAATGCCGATGGAGTTGAGTGGGAAGAAGATCAATACCCCAAGACAAAGTTTGTTCCTCAACAAGAGAAGTATGATACTTCTTTCAAGGGGACACAAGCTCAAGATGATCTTCCACCACAAGACTACAAGCAAAAAGGCAAGGACAAGCTTCAAGAGGAAATTGATGCATTTGAAGAAGCTCCTAAAACCTTAGTCAAGTGGATTCCCAAGACTAATTCAAGTTCCACTTCATCAAGTACGACTACAACTCCAAGGATTCCCATCAAGATGGTGTGGATCCAAAAGAAGAAGAACTAGAGAGTTCTTGAGGGTGACTCCGCCAACATACTTCACTCTTATCATTTTGGCAAGAACAAGTGCAATCAACTTCCACATCTTGCACTAGTTCAAGGAGTCACAAACCCTCTTGTTGGTAAGACAAGGGACAAGGTAACCTAAAAGTTTTCATGGACATCATCTTGTGTGTGCATCACTCTATGTCTATGGATATCCTTGTTTGTTCCTTGTGGGACTAACACATGTAGGTATTGAAAGTGCAATTCACTCAAATGGATAGCTCCAACTGATCTACATCAACATTGAGCATCCACATCTTCAACATCTACATGAAGTCATCATCGACAAAACCCGAGGTTAGTTCATCCCTCTAAGGGGGGATATCACATCTAGGAGGAGCTTTACTCTAAGACTTGAGCTAAAGCAACTCTAAAGATGTGAACACAACAATGCTTTATGTAAAAGTGGTAACCCCACTTGAGCTTAAACGATGAGTATGACCTATGATCAAGTGTTCTCACTTGACTCCTAAGTCAATATACTCATATATAGATGACCTTGTCATCGCAAATTGCTTGATAGATGCTAGAATTGGTTGTGCATGCCTTGTCACAGATTTCATTTGCCATCTTATTGTGTGAGCATGCTGGTTGCATATTTTACTCATTTGAGGACATCCACTTGTTGTTTTGATTGTTTGGTTTTATTTCCTTTTGCCAAGTGGATGGACAAGAATGCCTAAGAACCTCCTCTAGCTATCTATGTTTTCTCTCCTCAAACTCTATTCATGCTACATCACAAAATTTGATCAAGTCAGATTCAAACCACTCTGTGTGAGGAGCGCTCGGAGTCCCCGATTCGTCATAGACTTAAACTTCCAAAACCTCTTTATGATTCTTGGTCTGACCGATACCCCACTTTCGGTCCTACCGAGATCATAAAGTTGATCTAGGTTTTTGATCTCGGTGCAACCGATTTGAACCATTCGGTCACACCGAGTTGCAACAACTGTATACAGTTATGCATCTCGGTGCCACCGAGTCGTTCCACTCGGTCACACCGACAGGGTCGGGCTATATATAGTCACGGGCAAAAATTTGGAAATTTCTCCGAACCCCTTCGCCCGCGTGATAGCCTGCTCTGCCAACGTGGTCTCCGGATCGTCTCCTCGCCGCTAGCCGCCTCCAGTCGCTGGTCTCCATCGCCGTCAACGGAATTCTACCCCGCCGTTGCCGCCGTTGCGAGTCTCCGCCGAACTAGGGTATGGACTCGATCACAGTGCTATTCCCCATCCGATTCCTAGCACATTGTGTTCTTAATGATTCTTGCCATGATTGAAACACTCCTATCCAGTCAATGCGCTCGTAGATTAGGTTTGATTCGAAGATTTTAGGGTTAGGTTTCCGCTGAAACCATCTCGGACCCACCGAGTTGAAAAACTCGGTCCCACTGATTTGGCTCATGCCATTGCACAAGTGAGACTCGGTCTGACCGAGAATTACTTATCGGTGTGACCGATTTTGGAACTTTGTGAAACCCTAGCAGTCTCGGTGCCACCGAAATGTGACTCGGTCCAACCGAGTTCACTAGTTTAGGTTCCAAAACTGCTTCAGTATCACCGAGTTTAAAAATCGGTAGATCCGAGATGATTTCAGTGGGAAACTAAAACTAAGTTTTTGGATCATTCTTTTGCAAAAATCTCTGCATTTTGTGATGCTCATCTATTCTACCTCATCTATAAACTATTCACAGGGTCAGCAGACAGCTTGTTCATCATGTCAGATCAGAGTGACAGCCAGAATGTGTCAGAACAGCAAGTGCACATGAGTGAGGGCACTAGTCCCTCCAGTTCTTCTGATGAAGGCAGCAGGAGCACCCCTAGCAATTTGCCAAAAGCTTCCACCAGACAGAGGAAGAAGAGAACTTCAGATTCTGAGGATGAAGATTATGTGGCAGAGGAAGAGGAAGCCACATCAAAGAGAGTTGAGCCAGCACAGGGCACAAAGCCAGGCTTGAAAGTCAAAAGGCCAGCAGGTAGGCAGCCTATGCCAAAGGCCAGAGCTTCAACTCAGATTCCTGAAAAGCCTACACCCAAAGAGCCAGTTGCTGCTGAAGGAAAGAAAAGGAAGGAAAGAGTCAAGAAGACCGTAGCCAGAGTGCTTGGAAAGGCTTCCATCATGGAAGAAGAGGAAGAAGAAGAGGTTGCTGCACCAGCACCTAAGGCACCTAAGCTTATGGGTGATGCTATAAGATCAGGGGGCTGCCACATCTAAGCCCAAAGAAGCACCCAAAGCTGCCTCCAAGCCCAAGTCTGCACCAAAGAGAAATACAAGGAGCATACCTGCAACTGAGAAGAACAAGGCCCCAGTGCCTGAGATTGTTGTTGAAGAAGAAGATGATGAAGAGCATGTTCTGAGAAAGCTCAAGCCCAAGATCCCAAACCACAACAATGCTCATCCTGTGGCTAAGGACATGAAGCTCAGGAGAGACTCAGGGCTCAGGAAGTGCAGAGAAGCAGATCTGTATGCTTCAAGGAGAAGGACTGCTGTGGATTACAGGTTTCACACCAAGGAACAGCAAGATTTCTATGAGACAGTTTTGCTTGATAAGAAGCCCATTGTTTGTGACATGAGATGGGTCGACTGGACCTACATGAAGGAAAATGAGGAACACTATCCTGGTGTGATTGACAGCTTTAGTGCTTGTGGAGTTGCAGACTTTGTTGGGCAGAAGCTCACAAAGTGGAATGAGGAGCTTATCATGCAGTTCTACTCCACAGCACATTTTTATCCAGATGGGAGGATTGTTTGGATGTCTGAAGGTACAAGGTACCAATTAACTGTTGAGGAATGGGCAAAGTTGATCAATGCCCCAGAGGAAAATGAAGATGACTTGGATATCTATGCCAAGAAGAAGATGGACCACAACTCTATGTCCAACATGTACAAGGAAATTCCAAATGAAGCTCTTGAAACTTTCAAATTTGGCTTAGTGCATTATCTTCTGTTAGGGCTGCCAACCATTAACTGGATCCTTGGGCACACTCTGTTGCCCAAGTCAGGTGATCACAAGATGATCAGAGGCCATGCAATCAATTTGCTTCATGTATTTGATGTACCTCAGAAATTCAAGGTCATGAGCCTCATAGTAGAGACAATCAAGAGGACAGCAGCAGACCAGAAGAGGAGCTGTGGATATGCCCCACAGATTCAGGAGCTCATCAACTCCAAGATGCGCACGGGCATATACTTATTGGACAAGGAACACCTGCCCATCCGTCCAGATTTTGAAGATAATCAAGTTGCTATGACTGAGAATGAACCATCGTCTGCACAAGCACAAGCAAAGAAGGAGAAGGCAAGGAAGGAGAAAGCTGCCAAGATGCCAACTCAAGAGGAGGCATCTGAATATTTCCTGAAAACCAAACAAGAGCAGCTTGGTTACCTGATTGCATCCACCCTGCGGATTGAGCAAGGACTAGCCACCCTAACTCAAAACCAGGCAAGCTTAGAGAGGATCATGGAACAAAAGTTCTGTGACTTGGATGTCAAGGTGACAGAGATTCAGACTGCAGTGGAGCAGCTCCAAGATGATATGCAGGAGAAGAAAGGGAAGACAACCACTGATGCCTTTGCCAGAGTGCCACGAGGTCCGAGGTTGTCTGCAGTGCCAGTTCCTGACACAAGAGCAATTGCCTCAGCTCCAGCCGTAGCACCAGCCCAACCTGCTCCAGCGTCTACTTCAGCTCCAACTCCAGCATCTACTTCAGCGTCTAAAGAAGCCTTCGTCCTTGGAGTGATCCGGACTCCACCACCACCTGAAGATCAAGCCTGAGAGTCGATCTAGCACTATGCATTTTCTAGGAACTTTTTGGTAACTTGTTGCCAAAGGGGGAGAAAATGTATAGATCATAGGCTTCGAGAGAGAGTGTTGCTTTTTTTCTCTTGCTTTATTTGGTGGTTTTTCGACCTTTGTTTGCTTTTGAGTGCTTGAGATACTATGTCATTGCTGGTGAGACATTGATGATCATGTGTTTGATCATAAGCTACACTTAATGTTTGCTTAATAATTATCATCTTATCTATCTTATGTGATCATTCACTATTCTTGGTGATGAGTGCATGTATTTCATTCTTATCATTTTAAGCGCTCCACCAAGATGTATGTGACATGGAAGAGTAACCCATGACTCTAACTCCTTGTGCATTTGCAGTCCAAAGCAAATTTTAAATATGCACAAATTTAGGGGGAGCTCTTAATTGTCACATACTTCTCAAAGCGACGATATATTTCATGCTTATTATCATTTGTCGAAGCTTTGATCTATATGTTGTCATCAATTACCAAAAAGGGGGAGATTGAAAGTGCAACTATCCCTAGGTGGTTTTGGTAATTCATAACAACATATAGCTCATTGAGCTAATGCTATTCCAAGATGACTATTTCAGGAAAGCTCAATGATTGGCATGGCATGGATGTGAAAGTGGAACCCTCAAAATACTAAGGACAAAGGATTGGCTCAAGCTCAAAAGCTCAAGACTCTTCATTTTATATTTTAGTGATCCAAGATCACATTGAGTCTTTAGGAAAAGCCAATACTATCAAGGAGGGATGAGGTGTTGCTTAATGAGCCTCTTGCTTCATGTGCTTAGTGATATGCTCCAAAACACTCAACTACTTTCCCATATCCACATTTGACCTAAACCCTAAGCCAAACTCGGCCCTACCGATTCTTTCAACCCGGCGTCACCGAGTTTCACTTGTCATAGCCATTGCCAAACCCTAGCAAATCGGTTCTACTGATAGGGATCTCAGTCTCACCGAGATGGGATTGCAAACTCTCTCTTTCCCTTTCGTAACTTTTCGGTCTCACCGAAAGAGCGGATCGGTCCCACCGAGATTCCAATGTAAATTCAGTGTTTCCTTTTTGTAACTTTTCGGTCTCACCGAAAGAGAAAATTGGTCCCACGGAGTTTGCCTGACCAACTCTCTCGTTAGCTAATTACCAAAATCGGTCTCACCGAGTTTGTGTAATCGGTCTCATTGAGATTACGTTATGCCCAAACCCTAACCATATCGGTCCTACCGAGTTGCATGTCAGTCCCACCGAAAATCTCTAACGGTCACTAGGTTTACCTTTTCGGTCCGACCGAGTTTGTTGAGTCGGTCCCACCGAGATTGGAAAACTATGTGTAACGGTTGGATTTTGTGTGGAGGCTATATATACCCCTCCACCTCCTCTTCATTCGTGGAGAGAGCCATCAGAACACATACACAATTCCAACTCATATGTTCTGAGAGAGAACCACCTACTCATGTGTTGAGACCAAGATATTCCATTCCTACCATATGAATCTTGATCTCTAGCCTTCCCCAAGTTGCTTTCCACTCAAATCTTCTTTCCACCAGATCCAAATCCTATGAGAGAGAGTCGAGTGTTGGGGAGACTATCATTTGAAGCACAAGAGCAAGGAGTTCATTACCTACACACCATTTGTTACTTCTTGGAGAGTGGTGTCTCCTAGATTGGCTAGGTGTCACTTGGGAGCCTCCGACAAGATTGTGGAGTTGAACCAAGGAGTTTGTAAGGGCAAGGAGATCGCCTACTTCATGAAGATCTATCGCTAGTGAGGCAAGTCCTTCGTGGGCGATGGCCATGGTGGGATAGACAAGGTTGCTTCTTTGTGGACCCTTTGTGGGTGGTTGCTTCTTCGTGGACCCTTTGTGGGTGGAGCCCTCCGTGGACTCGCGCAACCGTTACCCTTCATGGGTTGAAGTCTCCATCAACATGGATGTAGGATAGCACCACCTATCCGAACCACAGGAAAAACATCCGTGTCTCCAATTGCGTTTGAATTCTCCAAACCCTTCCCTTTACATTCTTGCAAGTTGCATGCTTTACTTTCCGCTGCCAATATACTCTTTGCATGCTTGCTTGAATCGTGTGATGATTGCTTGACTTGTCCTACAATAGCTAAAATCTACCAAGAACTAAAATTGGGAAAAGGTTAAGTTTTTATTTGGTCAAGTAGTCTAATCACCCCCCCCTCTAGACATCGAAACAAAGTCATAAAGAACTCACATACTTATTGCGAAAATCTATTAGTCATCGAAACAAAGTACTACGCGCATGCTCCTAGGGGGATAGATTGGTAGGAAAAGACCATCGCTCGTCCCCGACCGCCACTCATAAGGAAGACAATCGATAAATAAATCATGCTCCGACTTCGTTACATAACGGTTCACCATACGTGCGTGCTACGAGAATCACAAACCTCAACACAAGTATTTCTACAATCCACAACTACCCACTAGCATGACTCTAATATCACCATCTTTATATCGCAAAACTATTGCAAGGAATCAAACATATCATATTCAGTGATCTACAAGTTTTATGTAGGATTTTATGACTAGCCATGTGAATGACCAGTTCCTGTCATCTCTCTAAATAGATATAAGTGAAGCAAGAGAGTTTAATTCTTTCTACAAAAGATATGCCCGTGCTCTAACAAATATAAGTGAAGCAAAGAGCATTCTACAAATGGCGGTTGTCTATGTAAAGAGAAACATGCATCCATACTTCAAATGATATAAGTGAAGCACATGAAGCATTCTATAAAGCCATACTCAAAAGATATAAGTGAAGTGCAAAGAGCATTCTATAAATCAACCAAGGACTATCTCATGCCAGCATGGTTCATAAAAGAAAAATAAAAACCTAAATGCAAAAGATGCTCCAAGACTTGCACATATCGCATGAACGAAATGAATCCGAAAACATACCGATACTTGTTGAAGAAAGAGGGGATGCCTCCCCAGCATCCCCAAGCTTAGACGCTTGAGTCTCCTTGAATATTTACTTGGGGTGCCTCGGGCATCCTCAAGCTTGAGCTCTTTCCTCTCTTCCTTCTTCTCGCATCGAAACCTTCTCAATCATCGACACTTCATCCACACAAAACTTCAACAGAAAACTCGGTAAGATCCGTTAGTATAATGAAGCAAATCACTACTCTAAGTACTGTTGCAAACCAATTCATATTTTGTTTTTGCATTGTTTCTACTGTAATATAACTTTTTCGTGGCTTAATCCACTAATATAAATTGATAGTTTCATCAAAACAAGCAAACTATGCATCAAAAACAGAATCTGTCTAAAACAGAACAGTCTGTAATAATCTGAACATTCACCATACTTCTGGTACTTGAAAAATTCTACCAAAATTAGGAAAAATAAACAATTTGTATAGGAAGACAGTGCAAAAAGAATCAGAACCATTTGACGTTCCAACTAAAAATTTAAAATCGCGCACTACAGCCAAAGTTTCTGTCCTGCACCGTACAAACCATCAAGCAAATGTAAACATCCTAAAGGCAAACCTTGGCACATTATTTTTATAATACAATGGAATTGTACAAGGGGATAATTATTTTTATTGAAAAGTTTCTGTAATCAAGATTCACAAAGTTGTCGTGAGCATGAACAAAGTTCAAGGAGTTCTCCCACTTAAACAATGCTTGTCTTTCTCACTTTCACTTTTCTTTTTGAAAAGTTTTGGGTTCCCCTCTTTATTTTTGTTGTTTTTAAACTATATGAAAGCACTCAATGGAAATAAATGACTCTCTAAAACTTCCGGGTTGTCTCCCTGGCAGCGCTTTCTTTAAAGCCATTAAGCTAGGCATATAGTGCTCAAGTAGTGAATCCACCCGGATCCCAAGGTATATCATAGCCAATTTTAATTAATAATGATTTGTAATTTAGTAGTGAGCACAAAGCAACATATATCAAGAAATGGCGAAGTCTAACTCTCTTCCTATGCATCGGCATGTCATAAAAGAACAATTCATGCACACCTAGTAAAGGCCAATGCATAGTATAAACAGTTTCTTGCAATTTTATCATGTTGGAAACATAGAGAGGTGGAGATATAGTTCCTCTCTCATAATAATTGCAAGTAGGAGCAGCAAGCACATGCATATTATATTTATCAAAATCATCATGTGCAACGGTAAAAGGCAACCCATCAATATAATCATTAATAAGTGCAAACTTCTCCGATATAGTGTAGTCGGGAGAATTCAAAAACATAATAGGACTATCATGCGTGGGTGCAATAGCAACAATTCCATGTTTAACATAAGGAACTATAGCAAGTTCATCTCCATAAGCATAATTCATATTGGCATCTTGGCCATAAGCATAGCAAGCATCATCAAAAAGGGATATTTCAAAAGAATCAATGGGATCATAACAGTCATCATAGCAATCATCCTTCAGTAAGCACGAAGGGGAATTAAACAATGTATGAGTTGAAGAGTTAATCTCATTAGAAGGTGGTCACGAGTGATCTATCCGCTCTTCCTCCTTTTGTTCTTCGCTCTCCTCCTCATCTTTTTCATCCAATGAGCTCACAGTTTCATCAATTTCTTCTTCCATAGACTCCTGCAAACTATTAGTCTCTTCTTGGACTGCGGAGTAGTCCTCAATATATAGTTTAACATAAGCATTAGAAGCATAATTCTCATAACAATATTCAAGTATGGAAAAAAAATAGATTTGTGAAGAGTATCATCATATTTTTCAACCAAAGAAGCAATTTCAGAAGCACCCTTAAAAGCAACAAATTCTTCAATTTGTTGAACATCATAGTAATTATAAACACCCTTAGCATATGAAGATACGATTCCATTATTACTAAACTCACATTGATAGGGAAGGTGTTTCTTAGGGTTTTCAGAACAATAAGTAAAATCATATATTTCACATAAATTCCAAGCATAGCATTGCAAACATTGAATTTGACTCCATAATAATTTCTCTTTTTCAGATATACGGTGTCGCACATAACAAGCATGCTCATCTAAAGATCTAACCTCAACTAAGCTAGTTGGGGTTTCAGCACGAGCACATAGGGATCGAAGATGATCCAAGTAATAAGTTTCAGCAGTGTGATAGATTTTGATTGGTTATTCAACCATTGGTTCAGTAGGTACAACTAATTTTTTTGGTATTTTGCGTTTCCTACCCATAACTAAAGATAGAAAACAACTAAGAACAGCAAATAAAAATTACTTAGTGATAAAGCAAACAAGCACACACGAGAATATTCACCCCACGCTATTGTTCCCCGACAACGGTGCCAGAAAAAGGCCTTAATAACCCACAAGTATAGGGGATCGCAATAGTTTTCGATAAGTAAGAGTGTCGAACCCAACGAGGAGCTAAAGGTAGAACAAATATTCCCTCAAGTTCTATCGACCACCCATACAACTCCACGCACGCTTGACGTTCGCTTTACCTAGAACAAGTATGAAACTAGAAGTACTTTGTAGGTGTTTTCGGAAAGGCTTGCAAGAAAGTAAAGAGCACAAAAATAAAACTAGGGGCTGTTAAGGTAAAGAAACGATAAAGTAAATATAGCGAGTGTGGATAAGTGGTGGTAGGAGTTGCGAAATTGTCCCTAAGCAATTGACTACTTTACTAGACCGATAGCAAGTATTATGTGGGAGAGGCCACTGCTAACATGTCATCCCTAACTTGGAATTCTATGCACTTATGATTGGAACTATTAGCAAGCATCCGCAACTACTAATGTTCATTAAGGTAAAACCCAACCATAGCATTAAGATATATTGGTCCCCCTTCAATCCCGTATGCATCAATTTCTATGCTAGGTTGAAGCTTCTGTCACTCTTGCCCTCCAATACATAGTCCTATCAACATACAACTAACCCTATGGTGTGATCCATGCGCGCAATCATATGATGGGAACCAACAGACAGCAACATAACCACAAGCAAATTAAATCAATCATAGCAATTCATCAACCACCGATAGGACAATGAAAATCTACTCAGACATCATAGGATGGCAACACATCATTGGATAATAATATGAAGCATAAAGCACCATGTTCAAGTAGAAGGTACAGTGGGTTGCGGGAGAGTGGACCGCTGTAGATAGAGGGGGAAAGGTGATGGAGATGTTGGTGAAGATGGCAGAGGTGTTGGTGTAGATCGCGGTGATGATGATGGCCCCCGGTGGCACTCCGGTGCCACCGGAAGCGATGGGGAGAAAGCCCCCCTCCTTCTTCTTCCTTGACCTCTTCCTTAGATGGGAGAAGGCTTTCCCCTCTGGTCCATGGCCTCTATGGCACGGGAGGGGCGAGAGCCCCTCAGAGATTGGATCTGTCTCTCTGTCTCTCTCTGTTTCTGCGTTCTGTTCTAGCTCTGTTTCACCGTTTCGTATATATATGGAGATTCGTAACTCCGTTTGGCCTGAAACCTTCGCCGTGATTTTTTTCTGAATATTAGCTTTCTTGTGGCAAAAGAAGAGCGTCAACCGCCTTACGGTGGGCTCACGAGGGTAGGGGCGCGCCCCCTGCCTCGTGACCACCTTGGGCACTGGTTCGCGTTGATTTTCCTTCTGAATTTTCCATATTTTCCAAAAATAAGCTCCGTCTATTTTTATCCCGTTTGGACTCCGTTTGATATGGATATTCTGCGAAACCAAAAACATGCAATAGACAGGAACTGGCACTGGGCACTGGATCAATATGTTAGTCCCAAAAATAATATAAAAAGTTGCCAAAAAGTATATGAAAGTTGAATAATATTGGAATGGAACAATCAAAAATTATAGATACGATGGAGACGTATTAGTGATTTCGGTCGAAATCAATATAAGGATCACCGGAAATGGATGCACGGTTTGCAAATGACAAGCAAAATAAGAATGATGCAAAACTGTGATTAACAGCATAATAGCACTTAGAATGCAACAAGAAACCATACTACAGCACACCAACATAGCAACAAAGCACATGACCATAAAGTACAGGTGAAGCTCTACAAATCATGAACACTAAGTGTATGCTAGTTCTCACTAGAACAAGCTCAAAATAGCATGGCAAAGATGCAAATGATATCAGTTTCACAGAGTTGGGAGAAAATACTAATCATGTCAAAACAGCATCAGGAAGCAATGTTTTGAGCAAGCAAACAACATGCTACAGGATCTTATAATGGAAAACAAAGGCATGGCATGCTAGTGCTAAAGGCATAGAACAAAACTCCCTTACTAAACTTTACCCAAAGATGCATGGAAAATATGGTAGCACACATGCAAACATGGCAAGTTATATGAACAGTTTCAGACAGAAGAAAAACATGACGTGGCAGGAACAGATTCATGATAGCAAATTTGCAAGCTCATGCCACTCACCACAAAGCATTTCATGGCATCACAAGGTTCCCAACAGCAAGTAGACCTATTCAAGAAGCTAAGCATGGCAAGATCAGGTTCATAGGGTACATGCATCACTAGCAACACCCATGGCAATCTTGATTATCATGTTAACAATATGCCAGGAATATTATTCAGCAAAAGTAGAGCAAGGAAATGACATGCTATATAGCTCCATAATTGCAACCAGAGGCATGAATGGATAGAGAAAAACCACATCTACAAAACATGCTTACTGAACTATCTCAAAATGTGCATGGATCTCATGGTAGCAACAAGTTTACATGGCATCAAAATTTAATAGGAAAAGGACTTTGCAAAAGCAAAATCACAAAGTGTCTGAAATGAGCAACATTATGAAGACTACTTTGTATCCTTGTGCTAGTCACGACATAGATCTCAAAAATAGAATACTTGCACCTCTGTAAATATGGCATGATGGATCTCATAAAACATGTAGACATCTTGCTCATAGGATGCACACACAAAATGCAACGAAAATGACAAAACACCATGTTCTGCTAAGATCCAGCAGACAACATCACATAGCACTTTTGCAACGATGCTAATGGCATCAATATGGACTGTAACATGCATGCAAATGACACTAACTTAAAGAGCATCACGAGGCGAACATTTTGACATATCGTATGCATGATTCGGAGCACCGAGCACGGAGATATAGCATGATGAACAAGTGCATAAGATGTTAGGATTTCAGGACTTAGTAGAATTTAGACCTCGCAGGAAAATGGACAGGGACGACCCGGGACGGAGGGATCCGGGACGGAGGCGCAGCGTTTGGATTGAGGTGCTGGTGGATCTCATCCACCCAGCGGTGGATCCGGCTCCTGTGAGCGTTCCGGCGACTCTGGCGAGGGCGCGGAAGCTGAGGCGGTGGCTGAAGACTCCGGCAACGAGCGGGGAGGTCGGGATGGTCTGGTGGACGGCAGGATCCGTCGGATCCGAACGGCGGTGGGTCGTTACTAGCCGGAGGCGAGGAAGAGACGGCGGGGCGACGAGCTTGGAGCTCCGCGGCGGCGGCACGGTGGGAACTCCGGCGGGAGGCGCGACATGGAGCAGCGGCGGAGGTGCCGGGCTAGAGCGGCGGCGGCGGAAGTGAGCGGGCGCGGGGGGCGTGGCTCGTAGGCGGCGGGGCAGCAAAGCCCGATGACGAGGCGGCGGGGCGGAGGCGCTAGGGCAGCGCGGTTGCGGGCGCGCGGCGATGCATACCGGGGCGGGCGGGCCGGCGATGGGCCCGAGCGGGCTAGGCGGCGTCGGAGCGGGGCGCCGGGACGCGTGGCGGCGCCCGGTTGGACGAGGGCGGCGGCCAACTGACGTGGCAGCCTGCCATCGGTCCGCGCGACGTGGAGGGGAGCAACGGACATGTCCGGCGCGGCGCGGATGTGTCCGGCGGCGCGGAGGAGGTGGTAGACTAGGGTTTCATCCGCGAATTTTGGGAGGAGAGGTGTTTATATAGGTAGATGGAGCTAGGAGTGTCCAAATGAGGTGCGGTTTTCGCCTACACGATCGAGATCCAATGATGGAGAGCATGGAGGGGGTTTAGATGGGTTAGTAGGCTATTTTGGAGGGGTGTTGGGCAGCAACAAGAGATGGGCTTTTACGGTTACCCGGTTAACCGTTGGGGCATCAAACAACCTCCAAATGGAACAAAATTTGATAGGCGGCCTACCAGTGATGTACCAAGGCCACTCGACAAATCTCAACCCATTCCGAGAATGTTTTTCTCCCGCTCACGAAACAAGATTAGAGGGGTGCAGCGAGTACATGTGGGAGTGTTGGATTGCGAAACGGACAACAGGGAAAATGCTCGTATGCGTGAGATGAACACGAATGAAAATGAGATGCACATGATGACATGATATGAAATGCATGACATGAACAAAATGCAAAACAAAAACAAAAGCCAACCACGGAGGGAATATCATATCACAAAGCCGAAAATGGCAAGAGTCGGAGTTACAAATATGGAAAGTTACATCCGGGGTGTTACATCTGGAGAGGGGTATCTTCGTTCTTCGTCGTCACCAACCCTTCTCCATTGCCAATTCCATGATGCCCCCTGATAACCCACAAGTATAGGGGATCACAATGGTTTTCGACGGTAGAGTATTCAACCTGAATTTATTGATTCGACACAAGGGGAGCCAAAGAATATTCTCAAGTATTAGCAGTTGAGTTGTCAATTCAACCACACCTGAAAGACTTAATATCTGCAACAAAGTATTTAGTAGCAAAGTAGTATGGAAGTAACGGTAATGGTGGCAAAAGTAACAGTGGCAGTTTTTATAGCAATCATAACAGTGGCAATGGAAAAGTAACTAAGCAAATATCAATATGTGAAAAGCTCGTAGGAAATGGATCAATGATGGATAATTATGTCGGGTGTGATTCCTCATGCAACAGTTATAACATAGGGTGACACAAAACCAGCTCTAGTTCATCAATGTAATGTAGGCATGTATTCCAAATATAGTCATACGTGCTTATGGAAAGAACTTGCATGACATCTTTTGTCCTAGGTAGTGGGGTCCTATTGGAAACTAAGGGATATTAAGGCCTCCTTTTAATAGAGTACCGGACCAAAGCATTAATACTTAGTTAATACATGTACTCCTCAAACTACGGTCATCACCGGGAGTGGTCCCGATTATTGTCACTTCGGGGTTGCCGGATCATAACACATAGTAGGTGACTATTGACTTGCAAAATAGGATTAAGAACTCACATATATTCATGAAAACATAATAGGTTCAGATCTGAAATCATGGCACTCGGGCCCTAGTGACAAGCATTAAGCATAGTAAAGTCATAGCAACATCAATCTTAGAACATAATGGATACTAGGGATCAAACCATAACAAAACTAACTCGATTACATGGTAAATCTCATCCAACCCATCACCGTCCATCAAGCCTACGATGGAATTACTTACGCACGGCGGTGAGCATCATGAAATTGGTGATGGAGGAAGGTTGATGATATGATGGCGATGGATTCCCCTCTTCGGAGCCCCAAACGGACTCCAGATCAGCCCTCCCGATGAAGATTAGGGCTTGGCGGCGGCTCCGTATCGTAAAACGTGATGAACCCTTCTCTTTGATATTTTTCTCCCCGAACATGAATATATAGAGTTGAATTTGAGGTCGGTGGAGTCTCAGGGGGCCCACGAGGCCGGGGGCGTGCCCAAGGGGGGGCGCCCTGCACCCTCGTGGACAGGGTGTGGGCCCCCTGATGCTGATTATTTCGCCAGTATTTTTTATTAATTCCAAAATGTGTCTCGGTGGATTTTCAGGTCATTCCGAGAACTTTTATTTGTGCACATAAATAACACCATGGCAATTCTGCTAAAAACAGCGTCACTCTGGGTTAGTTCCATTCAAATCATGCAAGTTAGAGTCCAAAACAAGGGCAAAAGTGTTTGGAAAAGTAGATACGTTGGAGACGTATCAACTCCCCCAAGCTTAAACCTTTGCTTGTCCTCAAGAAATTCAGTTGACAAACTGAAAGTGATAAAGAAAAAAATTACAAACTCTGTTTGATCTTATTGTTGCAAATATGTAAAGCCAGCATTCAAGTTTTCAGCAAAGATTAGAACTAACCATATTCACAATAACATTTAGGTCTCATATCAATGGCATAATCAACTAGCGAGAAATTACAATAAATCTTGGATGACAACACTTTCTCAAAACAATCATAATATGATATAACAAGATGGTATCTCGCTAGCCCTTTCTAAGACCGCAAAACATAAATGCAGAGCACCCCTGAAGATCAAGGACTAACTGGACATTGTAATTCATGGTAAAAGAGATCCAGTCACGGTCATACTCAATGTAAAATAATAGTAATGCATGCGAATGACAGCGGTGCTCTCCAACTGCTGCCTTTTAATAAGAGGATGATGACTCAACATAAAAGTAAATAGATAGGCCCTTCACAGAGGGAAGCAGGGATTTGCAGAGGTGCCAGAGCTCGAATTTTGAAACATAAATAATATTTTGAGTGGCATACTTTCATTGTCAACATAACAACCAAGATATCTCGATATCTTCCATGCTACACACATTATAGGCGGTTCCCAAACAGAATGGTAAAGTTTATACTCCCCCACCACCAACAAGCATCAATCCATGGCTTGTCCAAAACAACGGGTGCCTCCAACTAACAACAATCCCGGGGGAGTTTTGTTTGCAATTATTTCGATTTGAGAATGGGACTGGGCATCCCGGTTACCGGCCATTTTCTCGTGAGTGATGAGCGGAGTCCACTCATCGTGAGAATAACCCACCTGGCATGGAAGATATAGATAGCCCTAGTTGATACATGAGCTATTCAAGCATACAAAACAGAATTTCATTTGAAGGTTTAGAGTTTGGCACATACAAATTTACTTGGAACGGCAGGTAAATACTGCATATAGGAAGGTATGGTGGATTCATATGGAATAACTTTGGGGTTTATGGAAGTGGGTGCACAAGCATTATTCCCGCTTAGTACAAGTGAAGGCTAGAAAGAGACTGGGAAGCAACCAATTAGAGAGCGACAACAGTCATGTACATGCATTAAGATTAATCAACAATGAGTGCAAGCATGAGTAGGATATAAATCACCATGAACATAAATATCATGGAGGCTATGTTGATTTTGTTTCAACTACATGCGTGAACATGTGCCAAGTCAAGCCACTCGAATCGTTCAAAGGAGGATACCACCCTATCATACCACATCACAACCATTTTAATAGCATGTTGGCACGCAAGGTAAACCATTATAAACTCCTAGCAAATTAAGCATGGCATGGGCAACTATAATCTCTAATTCTCATTGCAAACATGTTTCATTCATAATAGGCTGAATCAGGAATGATGAACTAATCATATTTACAAAAACAAGATAGGTCGAGTTCATACCAGCTTCTCTCGTCTCAATCAGTCCATCATATATCGTCATTATTGCCTTTCACTCGCACGACCGAACGGTGTGGATAATAATAATAGTGCACGTGCATTGGACTAAGATGGAGCCTTCAAGCATTTAATACAAGGGAGAAGACAAGGTAATATGGGCTCTTGGTTAAATCAACAATAATGCATATAAGAGCCACTCAACATTTTCATCATGGTATTCTCCTTTCGACCCCCAAAGAATAAGAAAAGAAATAAAACTATTTACACGGGAAAGCTCCCAACAAGCAAAAGAAGAACGAGAAATCTTTTTGGGTTTTCTTTTAGTTACTACTACATCAGGCATGGAAAGTAAACTAGCTAAAAGCTACAACTAATTTATTTATTTTTTGTTTTTTCTAAGGTTTTTCAAACACACAAGAAGAAGGCTTAGAAAAGAAAATAAACTAGCATGGATAGTACAATGAAAAAGTATGAGCACCGACAACTAGAATGAGTGTGTGAACATGAATGTAATGTCAGTGAGAAATATATACTCCCCAAGCTTAGGCTTTTGGCCTAAGTTGGTCTATGACCACTGCTGGCCTGGCGGATATCCGAAGTCGTAGCTGGGTTCATACTGAGATGCAGCAGCTACTGCGTGAAGAGCTGCAGCTTGGTGGCGAGCTGCCTCCGTCCTCCTTTCATACTTGTTCGCCTCCTCCCTGGTTATAACATCTCTCCTTTTTGCCTAAAATTAAAGAAAGTAAGAGCAGGGAGGGCAACATGGACAGTGCAATGTCAGTCAAAGATTAGTAGGTACTAGAGGAACTGTTCATTCCTCTCAAGCAACTGATGGCGAACCATAGCACTATAATCTAGATAAGCAGGAGGTAGCTCTATATCATTTCCATGTATGGGTACATTAAGATAATTAGCTACACGAGTTGCATAAATTCCACTGAACAAATCTCCACTTATACCGTTAAGATGCAACCTTCGTGCCACAATTGCCCCCAAGTTATACTGTTTATCACCTAATACCGCACTCTTGAGGACACTAAGATCTGGAATGCACATGTGGCAAGCCTCATCTTTGCCATTAATGCATCTACCAATAAAGAGAGCAAAATAATGTATGGAAGGGAAATGAATGCTCCCTATGGTAGCTTCAGTGATTTCCCTAGATTCCCCCATAGTGATACTAGCAAGAAAGTCTTTATATTCAGATTTGCGAGGTTCACTAACATTGCCCCACTACGGGAGTTTACAAGCAGTATTAAAATCTTCTAAGTCCATGGTATATGATTTATCATGAAGAACAAATAAAACAATGTGAGAATTGCGCGAGGATGTAAATTTAAACCTCCTCACAAAGGAATCAGTTAGGTAGTGGTACTGTAGGCACTTATCTGACACGAAGTCCTCAAGATCAGCATTACGCATATACACACCAAATTTGTCCTTGATGCCTGCCTGGACCATAAACTCCTCTGACGGACATTCACAAGGCTGCACTTGAGCTTCCCTCGGTGGTTCATCGTCCGGCTGACGTATCGCGAGCCTTGGTCCTTGCTACCTTGAGGAACCACCTTGGTACATTTACCTATGCATTTTTCTTTCTCTGAAAAAATTCTGAAATTTTTTAGTGACTCAAAATAGAAGTGAACCAAACTCAACAAGATTGATAGCAACTACTCCCACAAGTGCCTAGAGGCTATATCATGCATTAAAACTACTTTTGACCATATAAATTTGACATGCAAGCTCAAGAACAGGGTTACCTTAGCAGCAAAATTTTGCAATAAATAAAGAACTAGAACAAAAACTAATTGGACCATTAGAGGAGTCACATACCAAAGAACAATCCCCCAAAGCAGTTTTGTGAATGGAGCTTTGAGCAAGGAGATCGAAAATGGCAGCAAGAAGAGCTAGAACATGGGTTTGAGCTACGGGATGATTTTTCCTGGAGGAAGACGAAGTGTGTGGGTGCTGGAATAAGTAGAGGGGTCCACGTGGGGTCCACGAGGCATGGGGGCGCGCCCCAGGGGGGTGGGCGCGCCCTGCACCCTCGTGGCCAAATGGTGGGTCCCCCTGGTGTGTTCTCAGTGCCAGAAATTCTTAAATATTCTACAAAAAATCATATTTCATTTTCAGGACATTTGGAGAACTTCTATTTTCGGGGTATTTTTATTGCAAGGATAATTCAGAGAACAGACAGAAAATACTATTTTTGCTTTATTTAATCTAGATAATAGAAAGTAAAAGGAGGGTACAGAGAGTTGTGCTTTCTAACTTCATCCATCTCATGCTGATCAAAAGGAATCCACTAACAAGGTTGATCAAGTCTTGTTAACAAACTCTTTCTGAATAACATTAAACCAGAGAATTTTCAAATAACACTAGGTTACCTCAACGGGGATATGCATGTCCCCAACAATAATAATATCATATTTCTTCTTGACAGTAGGAAGAGGGAATTCAAACCCTCCAATAGTAATCGTTGAAATTTTTCCAATAGAATTAATACTATGGACTTGAGGTTGTTTCCTCAGAAAGTGTACCTTATGCTCATTACCATTAACATGAAAAGTGACATTGCCTTTGTTGAAATCAATAACAGCCCCTGCAGTATTCAAAAATGGTCTACCAAGGATAATAGACATACTATCGTCCTCAGGAATATCAAGAATAATAAAGTACGTAAAATAGTAACGTTTGCAACCACAACAGGCACATCCTCACAAATACTGACAGGTATAGCAGTTTATTTATCGGCCATTTGCAAAGATATTTCAGTAGGTGTCAACTTATTCAAATCAAGTCTACGATATAAAGAGAGAGGCGTAACACTAACACCGGCTGCAAGATAACATAAAGCAGTTTTAACATAGTTTCTTTTAATGTACCATGGTATAGTTGGCACTCCAAGATATCATAGTTTCTTAGGTATTCCACCTTTAAAAGTATAATTGGCAAGCATGGCGGAAATTTCAGCTTCCAGTATCTTTATTTTATTTTTGACAATATCTTTCATATACTTAGCATAAGGATTCATTTTAAGCATATCAGTCAAACGCATATGCAAAAAGATAGGTCTAATCATTTCAGCAAAGCGCTCAAAATCCTCATCATCCTTTTTCTTGGATGGTTTAGGAGGAAAAGGCATGGGTTTCTGAACCCATGGTTCTCTTTCTTTACCGTGCTTCCTAGCAACAAAGTCTCTCTTATCATAAAGTTGATTCTTTGACTGTGGGTTATCAAGATCAACAGTAGGTTCAATCTCTACATCATTGTTATTGCTAGGTTGAGCGTCAACATGAACATCATCATTAACATTATCACTAGGTTCATGTTCATTACCAGATTATATTTGAGCATCAGAAATAGAAATATCATTGGGATTCTCAGGTGTGTCAACAACAGGTTCACTAGAAGCGTGCAAAGTCCTAGCATTTTTCTTTTTCTTCTTCATAAAAGGACTAGGTGCATCAGCATTAGTTCTCTGAGAATCTTGCTCAACTCTCTTAAGGTGGCCCTCGGGATACAAAGGTTCCTGGGTCATTTTACCCCCTCTAGTCACAACTCTAACAGCATTATCATTTTTCTTATTATTTAATTCATTGAGAAAATCATCTTGTGCCTTAAGCACTTGTTCTACTTGAGTGGTAACCATAGAAGCATGTTTACTAATAAGTTTAAGGTCACCTTTAACTCTAGACATATAATCACTCAAGTGTTCAATCATATAAGCATTACATTTCAATTGTCTACCAACATAAGCATTGAAGTTTTCTTGTTTAACAATAAAATTATCAAACTCATCCAAGCATTGGCTAGCAGACTTATTACGAGGAATATCACCTTCATCAAATCTATAGAGAGAATTTACCTTTACTACCTATGTTGGGTTATTAATACCATGTGTTTCTTCAATAGGTGGTAAATTCTTAACATCTTCAGCTTTAATACCCTTTACTTTCATAGATTTCTTTGCTTCTTGCATATCTTCAGGATTGAGAAATAGAATACCCCTTTTCTTCGGAGTTGGCTTAGGAGTTGGTTCAGGAAGTGTCCAATCATTATCATTACTCAATATATTATTCAATAGCAATTCAGCTTGCTCAACAGTTCTTTCCCTGAAAATACAACCAGCACAGCTATCCAGGTGGTCTTTGGAAGCATCGGTTAGTCCATTATAAAAGATATCAAGTATTTCATTTTTCTTGAGAGGATGATCAGGCAAAGCATTAAGTAATTGGAGAAGCCTCCCCCAAGCTTGTGGGAGACTCTCTTCTTCAATTTGCACAAAATTATATATTTCCCTTAAGGCAGCTTGTTTCCTATGACGGGGAAATATTTAGCAGAGAAGTAACAAATCATATCCTGGGGACTATGCACACAACCAGGAGCAAGAGAATTAAACCATGTTTTAGCATCACCCTTTAATGAGAACGGAAATAACTTAAGGATACACTACTAGGGAAAAGCCTAGCAGCAGCGCAGGTTTTAGGCCTATCAGTACCGCAGGTGGGAAGCGCTACTAGTACGGCGCTACAGCTAAAGGTTAGCAGTAGTGTGGGTCAACCCACACTACTGCTATATCGACTTAGTAGTAGCGCTTTCCCCAAGCAGCGCTACTGGTAATTAATAGTAGCGCTTCTACCAGCCCACGCTACTACTATTATTCTGTATTTTATTTCTTTTTTATTTCATGTTGTATTCATACACCTTTATACAAGTTTTCATACAGAAGCAACTTAGAGGTTGTTTTTACATCATAATGAGTTATTACATCACGGCGTGAAAGAACCGTAGTCTAGTTTCAAGTGGATGGACATCCACTTGAAACTAATCCGTGGTTCTTTCACCCAATGATATAATAAATATCATCATCATATCATTAACAAGTTATCATCATAATACATCATTTTCATATAACACCTCCTCATGATCATCGTTTTCATCAATGAGACATCACATAGCAAGTTGGTCACTAGTCATAATCACAACTACTCCTCATCATCAACTCTAACACATTGTACCACATAATAAACATTATACCTCATAGGACCTACTACATTCTCTTAAGACCTACTATGTTCTCTTAGGTAAAATAGCATAAAACAAGATAGCCCCTGACTCTCCATTATGGAGAATGGAGATTATCATGTCTCCAGTTTGTGCCATTCGCACAATGTTGCTTCCAAGTACCTCCTTATGACTGTTCATACATTTTTTCCATTCTTTGATTTTCATGTCTTCACTGGTTTAGAAATCTGATATAGACAGGTGAGATTCATAGGATGACCTGGCCATATATTCAAAACATCAAGGCGACCATTCTGATACATCAGATGAGGCACACAATCCTTCGGGATTTTCTGTTGAAAAACATAGTAATAACTTTGTAGTTAGCAATGTAGTTCAGTTTAGAAGTATGCAAAAGATGCACAGATGTCGTAATAGTAAAACATCTTACCATGGCATCTCCATGGATGTTACCGTGGTTCAACACGTGCACTAGTGGCACGTATTGACCATAATGTGGAGGAGTTCCATAATAAACATTGTAATTCTCGAGTTCAGTACAAAATGCGATCAGATGATTTTTCTCCTTATAAGTTAATTCGGAGCCATCGGTGTAGTGGGTTTTGTCTACCATGTTCCGCACATTGTTTGAAGAATCAAAATAAGTTGTCAATGGAAATAAGTTGTCAACTATTTTGAAATAAATAATATAAATTAGTTAATAACTATGTTTGAGAAACTCACATACCGGTAGAATTGAAAGCGTATCAACAAGGACCCAAATGTCCATATTGTTTTGCTCGATGTCAGGATCACCAAGATCCATGGTGACAATCATATCCTCATAAAAACCATACTTCTTGCAAAGTGCTTCCCAATTTTGCCAACCAAAATGGGTTACGCTCTGAGAATTGTGCAGATTTACTTCAAAATCCACATCATGATGGGTTTCGGTGTCAAAACCGGCGGATCTCGGGTAGGGGGTCCCGAAGTGTGCGTCTAAGGCGGATGATAACAGGAGGCAGGGGACACGATGTTTACCCAGGTTTGGGCCCTCTTGATGGAGGTAATACCCTATGTCCTGCTTGATTGTTCTTTGATGATATGAGTATTACAAGAGTTGATGTACCACGAGATCGTAGAGGCTAAACCCTAGAAGCTAACCTATGGTATGATTGTTGTTCTACGGACTAAACCCTCCGGTTTATATAGACACTGGAGGGGGCTAGGGTTACACAGAGTCGGTTACAAGGGAGGAGATCTACATATCCGTATTGCCAAGCTTGCCTTCCACGCCAAGGAAACTCCCATCCGGACACGGGACGAAGTCTTTAATCTTGTATCTTCATAGTCCAACAGTCCGGCCAAAGGATATAGTCCGGCTATCCAGAGACCCCCTAATCCAGGACTCCCTCAGTAGCCCCTGAACCAAGCTTCAATGACGATGAGTCCGGCGCGCAGTTTCGTCTTCGGCATTGCAAGGCGGGTTCCTCCTCTGAATACTCCATGGAAGATTTTGAACACAAGGATAGTGTCCGGCTCTGCAAAATAAGTTTCCACATACCACCGTAGAGACAATAATATTTCCACAAATCTAATCGGCTGACACGTTTTGATATCATGACATCATGTCATGGCCCGGTCATTATTCGAACCGTTTTTCTCAACCCGCCACTGCACACATTGCGAGGTGGTTTCCTTGGCATGCCTTGTCGAAGCAGAGATCGTGTCCCCTTATCACGAGATTCTCATCAATACGGATGCGGGTAACCCAACTGTGCCATCAGTTATGGCGCTTGGGGAATAAGAGATTTTATCAGGCGAGTGGGGAGGCGCATCGCCTCTTCCGCCCTTATAAAGGGATTAGGATTCACTCTTTTCACCCACGCCTTCTTCCCGATTCATTCCATTCTGCTCAGGCTCCAGCGCCCAAGCGTTCACCTTTTCTACCAAAAAAGGTCTAACAAAGATGTCCGGATCCAGAGCAGGAGGCAAATGGATGTCCTCTACCGTCCGAGAGAAGGATATCAAAAAGCTTCGGGAGGCCGGGTATCTGGTCAAGAAAATCAGACACCGTCTCCCGACGGCGGGACAGATCGTCCCTACTCCGGAACCCCACGAGAGGGTTGTATTCCTCCCTCACTTTATCCGCGGGCTAGGGTTTCCCCTCCACCCATTCGTCTGTGGCATCATGTATTATTATGGGATCGATCTTCACAATATGTCCCCTAACTCCTTCCTCAACATATCGATATTCATTGTCGTGTGCAAGGCTTTTCTCCGTATTCCGCCGCACTTCGGTTTATGGCTGAAGGTTTTAAATGTGAAGCCCAAGGTGGTGGGCAACGAGCACGCCGAGTGTGGAGGCGCTATGGTGAGCAAGATGCCCAATGTCGTATGGCCAACGGGAACCTTTAATGATTCTGTCAAGGAGTGGAAACAACAGTGGTTTTACATCACTAAGCCGTGCGGCAAGGAATGGGCCGCCTTTCCTGAGTTTCGACCTGGCGCCCCTCTGCGGCTTACATCCTGGGTCAAGAAAGGCCTAGACTGGTCCTCGTCCGATGAACTGTTGGTGCTTCAGACGCGCGTTAAATATATGGGAGATAAGAACATTGAACTTGTCAACGTAGTCCAGGTGATGTTAGTCCGCCGGATACTACCTTGTCAACACCGGACTTGCAATCTATGGGATTTCGATCCGGCCAGGCACCAAACTTTGCGAAGGTTCTTCGGCTCCTCGCACGAGGACATTTGGAAGGTGCTTTTCAAGTCAAACAAATCATGGCCGGACTCCGCCAAAGACCGCAGGTACCAACTGTCCCGCCCCGCAAGTTCGGTGAGTTTGTCAAACTTTTCTATCCGCATGACCCAAAGGAAGCGCTTAACGCATGTTTATTCAACTCCCCCAGAGCTGGACGAAGAAGGCAGAGCGGATCCATTGTCCGGCCCCGTTGCCTGAAGACCCGGCCATCCCACTTCGGACGAAGATGCTAGTCCCGGTGCCCTACAAGGTGCCGAAGAAGGCGGTCGAAAAGGAGGCCAAAAAGACTCGGGGCGGCCTTCGTCGTCGCGGCACTTCAGACACAATACCCGAAGGCTCTGATGCCCATTTCGCCTCCGAAGAGGATAAAAAGGAGGAGGAAGATGAATCCCCTGCGGGGGGAAGGAGGAAGAGGACAGGCTCCGCACCCTTGGAGGCCGAACTGCCCAAAAGAGGAAGGGCTTCTCTTCCGGAGGAGTCCACTGCCGCTGCCGACAGCGGCCTGGCATGGGATCCCAGGGCCCAGCCCCTGGTCAACTCGTAAGTATATAAAATCCGAGTACGTTTAAGCGTCCGGACTCATCGTGGCTTAGTATTTTAACCTTAAGCCATATTTTTTGGTAGTCCGGTGAGGTCCCGTACCAAACAATCCTCACCAGAGGACCTGCTAAGCTCGAATGCTATGGAGAGTGGGACGCCCCAAAAGGCCCCTTCCTCCAAACAGGTGCATAACACCGAGGCTTCGTCCCAGAAGGACCCCGGCCAAGGAGGAAAGGAAGAAACCGTGAAGGCGGCGCCTGGAGCTCAACCCGCAGGGGCCGGACACGTGGGGGAAAAGGTTCCCATAGGGTGTGACGGCGGGGGCAACCCTAAGTTCGGCTCCTCATCGGATGCGATTCCAGAGGTTTACACAGCTCCAGAATCTAGAAGGCGGCTGGAGGGGGCGTGCCTGTTCCGCCGGCGACCTCTATCCGTCCAGAGGTGTCGGATGCTTTGTTGGTGGCGTTACGACATGCCTCCATTGTTGACGAACACCGTGCCCTTATGGGTGCGGTGATTGAGAAGATTCAGTCAACCGAGAGTGGAATGAACGAAGCCTGTATCAGCCTTATAAGAGGCTTTGAGGTATGTTTTATAAGTTGCCGAAGAGTGTCATAGTATAGATAGTAGCCCCTGATACCCTGTTCGGTGAAAGAAGGAACCGGACAGGGGATCGCATTGATGATCACAGGAGGACTCATTGAGTGATATTGATTTCTCTTCTGTTCCAAGCAGATACCTGTAGCGGTTGCTGCCTCTCGTACTGTGGAGATCTCTGGACTGAATCAAAGTCTGGAGCGAGCCATAGAAGAAATTGGCCAATTAAAAATGCAGTTGAGGGATACACAAGGTATGCACAAGCATTGCGCGCATTTATTGTGAAATAAATGTTCAGTATGAAATAAGCCGCATAATTTGTGCTAGGGGTTACGACCCAAGTCGAGGCCCTCAAAAGGGTCGTTACCGAGGCCGAGAAAAAGGCGGCCACGGAGAGGACTCTTCGTGAGAAACACGAAGCCAGAGTTATTAAAGCTGAGCAGGAGCTGCAAGAGGCCGTAAGTAAATGCGAGGCCTTGGAGCAGAGTTTAATGGAGAAAGAGTCCGAACTCACCAAGGCGCGTCAAGCCACGAGCGACGCCCGGGGGGGAACCCAAAGCGCCCTGCAGGGGATCCAAGAGGCGAGGAAGATCATGGCAGGTAAGGCTTTTCCCATGTAAAGCAAGTATTTGAAGGGAAAACTATGTTTCTGATTGTGAATCCGGACTTCTTAGGTGTATTTGCCGAGCTACCTCACAGTATATCAGATGCCGCTCACTTCTACCGAGCCGAAGGAAGGAACACTATCGATAAGCTCTTTTGGTCGCAGTATTTGGCACCGAATTATCCGGTGCCTTTTGCCGATCAACTGAAACAGCTGATTGAACTGCATAAGGCGGCGGAACTAGCCATGAAAGATATGGTTATCTGGCTATGGCATGCCGAGCCGATTCCAAGCAGCTACTTCGGGCTCGTGAGGCGGCTTGTAAGCTCTTGCCCTCGACTTGACGTCATCAAGCGGTCGGTTTGTACAGAAGGAGCGCAAATGGCCTTCGCCCTCGCAAAGTTGCACTGGGGGAAGATGGATGCCGAAAAGCTAGTGACCGAGGGACCGCCAGAGGGGAAGGAGCACCGCAAGCCCGAATTGTATTATAAGAGTGTCCTAAAAGGATCCTACCTTGCAGCGGAGCTGTGTACCAAGGACATTATATTTCCATGAATGCCGATCATGTTGTCCTTTGTAATGTTTGAACAAGGTCATTTATATGTCGCCTGTTATATAAAAGTTTACCCTCCTGTGCGGCCGTTTGTATGTTAAGGCTGAGAGTTGGCCAGTCGTCGGCTTCTGCCCCCACGTAAGAAGTACGGGGGTGTTCGGGATAAACCTGAGCACTCTTTATCCCAGTTTTGGGTCCTCCAAAGGAGGTGCTCAGCACAACGAACCAGGCAATCGGACTATAGGGCTTTATCACTCTCACTTAGCCATAGGAGCTTTAGTATGGTCAGCGCAGCCCCTTGTGTTCGGAAGACCGTACTAGGGGCTCTATAAGCGCCTGATCGGAGAAAAAGCCAATCCATCGCACGCTGCATTGGTTATGGCATTATGCGGGATAAATCCTTAAAGATTTTGTGACCGCTCGAACAGCTGACCAGCTCTCGTTGTATCATGACAGTCAGTTTTCGGCTTTCTCTACTGAGGTGCTCATCCCGAAGAACCGGGACACAATCGCAGTAGTTCTCCCAGTGCTACCTTAGCCGATATAGCGGAACGTAAGGTACCAAAACATGGGAGCCGGGCAAACCCAACTATTGACCCAGAGATCAACTATAAGTTCGGGGTGCCGAACTTCCATGAAGGTGTTCGGACTTTTATTGTCGTGTTACGGGGAAAATGAAGCCCCTGGCATATTTAAGGCATATCTCTATGTACGGATGCCATTTGATGAAATAATTTCGATAAGAAATAATCGGCAGGTAAACGTCATACAAATCCACATGTTGTATTTGAATAATACATCTATGCGTATGGGTACAGGTAATGTGATAAAAAAAGGAGTTGTGATAACAGAACCTGCTGTGACCAGGGGGAAGAGGTTGAGTGCGGATCCGTATTGTAGCCGGACGTTCGATGCGGGGAATGTCTAAGGATCCCCTGATGCATTCGAGCTGCCTCTGTGGAGTCCGTCCTAGTTGGTGCAAAGGTGAACCTGCGAAGGAAATATAAGAAATGTTTGTGTGCCGGAGGGCGGTTGAACCGTTGAGTTCGGCCTGTCATGGCCTTCGCCGGAGTGTTTAGTTGATCTCTGGACGAGCCGAGGTATCCTTCTGCGAAGTGGTTCGGAGCCCCTTGACGGTGTCCGGGAGCCTAGGCATCGACTCGAGGTTCGGCTGCATGGTGCTGCTCGTTGTTCCTGCTGCTAAGGCAGTGATGTATTTGTTGGTGCCTAAGGAAGGTTCGGCCTTGCCATGAACCGTGATGACGCCGTGTGGACCGGGCATTTTGAGCTTACGGTAGGCATAATGTGGCACCGCATTGAATCGAGCGAACGCGGTTCGCCCGAGTAGTGCTTGATAGTCACTGCGAAAAGGGGCGATTTCAAAGATTAAATCTTCGATACGGTAATTTTCTGGTGATCCGAAGATTACCTCGAGGGCAATGGAGCCTGTACAGCTAACCTCCATACCTGGTATGATTCCTCTAAAAGTGGCTTTAGTGGGCTTTATCGCTGAGTGATCGATGCCCATCTTGCGCACTGTGTCCTGGTAAAGCAGATTTAAACTGCTACCTCCGTCCATAAGGACTCGAGTGAGGTGGAACCCGTCTACTATTGGGTCGAGGATTAGTGCGGCTGGATTGCCCTGATTGGCGTTAACCGGACGATCCGTGCGGTTGAAGGTGACCGGCCCTAGCTTATATTGTGGGACGGCTGGTTTCGTTGAGCCGCCATCCCTAGGGGTGCATATTTGGTCCAAGTTGGCAATTTGGGTGGTATTTACCACATTCACCGATTGAATATGGGGAGGACGTTTCTTTTACCCTCCTGTGTTCGGCGATCTGGGCTCTTCGTCGCTATCGTCGCTTTGAGACCCCTCTTCGTTTTTGGCGCCTGCCTTGCCGGCTTGTTTGAAGACCCAACATTCTCTGTTGGTATGGGTGGCTGGCGTTTCTGGGGTGCCATGAATTTGGTGTCGGCGAGCGAGTATGCGGTCCAGACTGGATGGACCTGGATTTGTATTTTTAGGTGGCCCTTTCTGCTGACCGGACTTTGAGCCCCTGAACCCGGCATTACCTGTCGTATTTTTGGCGTTTTCACCATATTTGCGGCGCTTGTGTTTGTTGCGTCGTGGTTTGTCGTTGCTATCCCTGGCTTCCCATATGCCAAGTTTGCTTGCTGTATTGGTACTGCGAGCCAACCAGCTATCTTCGCCCGCACAAAAGTGGGTCATAAGTGTCGTGAGGGCTGCCATGGATTTTGGCTTCTCTTGGCCGAGGTGCCGGGCGAGCCACTCATCACGGATATTATGCTTAAATGCCGCTAAGGCCTCTGCATCCGGACAGTCGACAATTTGGTTCTTCTTGGTTAGGAACCAGGTCCAGAATTTCCTGGCCGATTCCCCTGGCTGCTGAGTTATGACTTAAATCGTCAGCGTCCGGCAGTCGCACATAAGTGCCCTGGAAATTGTCCAGAAATGCCTCTGCCAGGTTCTCCCAACTTCCGATGGAGTTTGCCGGCAAGCTATTGAGCCAATGCTGAGCCGGCCCTTTGAGTTTGAGCGGGAGATACTTGGTGGCATGTAGGTCATCCTTGCGGTACATGTGAATGTGGAGGAAGAAGTCTTCTATCCATACCGTGGGGTCTGTAGTACCATCGTATGATTCGATGTTTACGGGTTTAAACCCTTCTGGGAATTCATGATCCATTACTTCATCAGTGAAGCATAAGGGGTGTGCGGCGCCTCTGTGCCGGGCTATATCGCGACGCGGTTCATACTAGTCTTGCCTGCCGTGTCCGGCTTGGCCGGATTTGCTTTTAGTGCATCCGGCGTGACGATCATCGTTGCGTATTGGTGCGCGCCCCCGTGATCCGTAGATCGATCTTGCATGTTTTGCCTTGTTTTCCAATACGTCTCGCAGGTCCCTTGTGTTGCCATGGTCCTTGGTATTTTTGATTGAGTGGCGGCGGGGTGCAGGCTGAACTTCAGGCTGAAACGCCTCTCTGGCTCGGCCACGCGGTGGCCGGTCAGCCGCATCGTACACTGTGATGGAGGATTCAATGCTTCCTCCTCGAGGTGAGGTAGCAACCTGCGCTTTGGGTAACTCTTGGAGGGGCGCTCGAGTTCGTATTCCTTGGCCGCAAGGACTTCGGTCCATCTGTCCGCTAGCAAGTCTTGATCAGCTTGAAGCTGTTGTTGCTTTTTCTTCAGGCTATTTGCTGTGGCCATAAGCCGGCGCTTGAAGCGCTTCTGCTCGACGGGATCCTCGGGCACGATAAATTATTCATCGTCAAGGCTCACCTCGTTTTTGGAGAGATGCATGTAATTGTCCTCCTCCGATTCTCCAACTGCTGCCTGCTCTGAAGGGCTAGCTTGTTCACCCTCCCGCTCTAAATCATGCTGGAGGGGATTGTTGTTGTCTTCGGCACTATCCGCAGTGTTATTGTCTCTTGTGCCGGTATCACTACTTTTTCTATGGCGGGACTTAGAGCGGCACCGCTGACGTTGACAGTTGGGTTGCTTCTTGGAGGAGTCATCCTCTGCTGTCTGGTCGCCATTTCTTTCTTTGGGGGTGTCCACCATGTATATATCATACGATGAGGTGGCGGTCCAGCGCCCTGTGGGCGGTGGTTCCTTTTCATCTCCTGCATCGTCGTCCATGCCGTTGATGTCTTCGGAGTCGAAGTCGAGCATGTCGGTTAAATTGTCGACAGTGGCTACTAAGTGGGTGGTGGATGGGCAGCGAATTTCTTCGTCGTCCGCATCCCATTCTAGCCGGACATAGTTCGGCCAAGGTTCTCCTAATAAGGAGAGAGACCTTAATGAATTTAGCACATCACCGAAAGGCGAGTGCTGAAAGATATATGCGGAGGTGAACTCCATGATCGGCGCCCAATCGGATTCGATAGGCACGGATGCAGGCGGCTCGAAGTCCGTGGCCAGAGACGAATCCCGTGGTTCGGCGACACGGCTCTCGTAAGGGGTGAAGTCAGTATCCGGCTCCATCGCCACTGAGAGTGCGGCCTCCATGGCGAGGTCTATCCCCCCATCCTCGGATGGCGTAATTTGCTCCGGATCGAAGGCCACAGCAATTGCAGATGCGATCTCCCGAACACTGTCCGACGGCAGAGTTACGTCATGCTCGTCGTGATTGTGCAGCGCACCTGACATGGGCTCGAATGCGTCAAAGATCGAGTCTCCGCGGATGTCGGTGGTGTAGTTTAGGTTTCCGAACCTGACCTGATGGCCAGGGGCGTAGCTCTTGATCTGCTCCAGATGGCCAAGCGAATTGGCCCTCAGTGCGAAGCCACCGAATACGAAGATCCGTCCGGGGAGGAAAACCTCACCCTGGACCGCATCATTTCTGATGATCGAAGGGGCCATCAAGCCTTACGGTGACGGCACAGTGGAACTCTCAATGAAAGCACCAATGTCGATGTCAAAACCGACGGATCTCGAGTAGGGGGTCCCGAACTGTGCGTCTAAGGCGGATGGTAACAGGAGGCAGGGGACACGATGTTTACCCAGGTTCGGGCCCTCTTGATGGAGGTAATACCCTACGTCCTGCTTGATTGTTCTTTGATGATATGAGTATTACAAGAGTTGATCTACCACTAGATCGTAGAGGCTAAACCCAAGATGCTAGCCTATGGTATGATTGTTGTTCTACGGACTAAACCCTCCGGTTTATATAGACACCGGAGGGGGCTAGGGTTACACAGAGTCGGTTACAAGGGAGGATATGTACATATCCATATTGCCAACCTTGCCTTCCACGCCAAGGAAAGTCCCATCCATACATGGGATGAAGTCTTTAATCTTGTATCTTCATAGTCCAACAGTTTGGCCAAAGGATATAGTCCGGCTGTCCGGAGATCCCCTAATCCAGGACTCCCTCAATGGGTCCTTAGGTGTATTTTCTTTGTTTCAAAAATTTCATGGTCTTCAAAACCCATCCTCTCCAAGACATAGTGTCTTGCATGGCATGGGATAAGCTAGTCGAATTGTAAAATATGAAAATTGCATGTTGAAATAGTTGAAGTCGTGCTTAATTACGAAAAAAACACTTGTAGTCGTTGCGTACCATTTCAACATCGAAGGTCTCCTGGAGCTTAATGCTGAAGCACTGATCTTCATCCAGGTGAGGCCTGTCGCACAGACCTCGGTCGCCGTTGCACCAGCCGCACTCCCCCGGGAGACTTTCGTCGTCCGAGTACGACATTTCCTATGTTCATAATTCAAAGTTTAAACTTGTACAATTAAATATATGTACTACAAAAACTAAGTCATGCCAAAATTCATGAAAAAATACGGCATGACCTTTGCTAAAAAAGGACATATCGAGCGCCTGAAATTTGCCGGAACGGAAATTAATCAACACTCTGGCAAAACATAGGCCACTCTGAGGTGCAACCTGCTAACATGACCATTGATGGTCATTGCATCATCATATGAGCATTCAAACTTGATGGTCATTGCATTTCAATGGTTGAAAATATGAGCAAAAACATTTCAAAATATCTTATAGGACTCATATTGACATGGAGATTTGGCTGGTCTCACCTCGAGGTCGGAGGGGGTCAGTGACGGGGACGACAGTGGGTATGATGGAGGGGCTCCTAGATTTCTGCAAAAACAAAAACCCTATAAGCTATCAACTAATCGAACGCCTTTCATAGTGGGGTCCAATTTGAGCATTCAAAATAGGAGTACTTCTCCAATTTGAGCATTCAATAAGCAAAAGAAAATCATAAAATAAATAAGTATTCAAATTAGCATGCATTCAATAAGCAAAAGTAAATCATGTCTTGTGTCCATACATCGTCGAATAATATCACTAATACATCTTGAATAGTATCATACATATAACATCACTAATACAACTAAAACCCTAGCGCACGATGGGTATCGGCGCGGGCAGTGGACACCCAAAGAGAAGGAACCATCACAGGATCATAGCTCCAGTGAGATCCCTGGAGAACCTGACAGGTATTGGAGAACCTATGCTCCAACGCAAACAAGTAGCGACGGACGTGCGCGTCCTCCTCGCTGACACGGTGATGTACCACCTCTACGGGGTCCTCAAGCCTCTGCACCATCACTGGCCCACGTGACCGCCACCAAAGAAGGTTCGGGTCAACGACAGGCTAGCTCCTCACCAAGCTGCGCCCCCCGGTAGGTAGCGCCTCCCAGTACCAACCCGGCGGAGCCCAGTCCCGGACATGGCCCATCTGGTCAAGTAGGTGTCCTCTGCCGAGTCGACGACGAGGATGCGGGATAGGCATCGTCGACGTCGATGCGGGAATAATTTCTTTAACTAAAAAAATAACAACAAATGTGACATGTTCAACTAGTTCTATTAATTCAACTAGTTCTTACTAAAAATAAACGTACTATAAATAAAAATAAACTAGTTCTTACTAAAAATAAACTAGTTCAACTGGATATATTAATTTTCTTACTAAAAATACACTTGTTCTATTAATTCAACTAGTTCTTACTAAAAAAAACTAGTTCAACTAGTTCTATTAAATTTCTTGCTAATTCTATTAAACACTACTGCCCTAGTTCTTACTAACTAATTAGTACCTAGGAACTACTGCCCTAATTACCATCTAATTTGATGAACCCTAACTAATTTGATACAATCTAAAGTTTGAAGAACCCTAGAAAATTTGGCTAGGCAAAGGTAGGGGAGGGGGAGGAGGAGGCGTGCTCACCTCGGGTGCCTGCGGCGAGGTCGGGGCAGGCAGCGTCGGGGTCGGAGCCTCGGGCGCGCGGCGGAGGGCGGCGTCGAGGTCGAGGTAGGGGGTGGCGTCGAGGTCAGGGTCGGGGCAGCGTCGAGGTTGGGATCGGGGCGGCATCGAGGGTGTGTAGAGAGCGCTGGGAGAGCGCGCGGTGGCCGACGGCGATGCAGGGCGGCGACAGCGGAGGAGTAGGGATTTGGGGGAAGTGACCGTGGGGGAAGAACAAACCACGCGGTTAAGTCAAAAGTAGCAGTAGCGCGTTTCTGAACATGTGCTACTGCTATTCCTTTCTCTTTTTTATTTGCTTTCCATTTAATTTTATTTTCGTTAGCCGTAGCGCCTTTCTTCATAAACGCGCTGCTACAAAACAAGTAGCGGTAGCGTTGTTTCTATAAGATCGCTACTACTATGTGTAGCCTATCAGCTTAGCATTGGGAATTTTAGTAGTAGCGCTTTTATAGCTAGACGCGCTACTGCTATATATGTATCTATTGCGCGGTTTTCGCCAACGCGCTACTGCTAGTTAGCACTAGCATGTTTTTTTAACAAGCGCTACTGCTAAAGTTCTGTCTATAAGGTTTTCCCTAGTAGTGATATAGTAGTAACGAATTTTTTCCTCATGAATGAATAGAGTGGCTATATCATTCAATTTAGTAAGATGTGCCACAAGAGTTTCAGATTCATAGCCATAAAAAGGATCAGAGGCAACCAAAGTAATTAACTCAGGATCGACAGAGAAATCATAATCCTTATCAGAAATACAGATAGGTGAAGTAGCAAAAGCACGGTCATATTTCATTCTAGCATTCAAAGACTTTTCTTTCAGCTTAGCTCACAGTTTCTTAAGATCATATCTGTAGAATTGATTGTGTGCATCGATAATTCTCATTGATCATGCACTAGGCACATATATAAGTACAAGGGCTGTGAGATCTCAACCGTATCCGCTATACAGGGAAAGGATCAGGAGATATCGCTAAGCTAGGAAGTAAATACAAGAGATCCTAGCCGCCAGATATACATGCAATACAACCGTGCTCAACACCCCCCCCCCCTCCCCCCCGCGCGCGCGCAGTCGAAGAGTCGCCGGAGACGCAAAGACTGGACCGAAACCCTCAAAAGTCGAGGTAGGCAGTCCCTTTGTCATGACATTGGTGAACTGCTGATCGGTGGGTACATGCAAAACTCGAACACGACCATGTGCAACGTGCTCCCGGACAAAGTGTATGTCGAGCTCATTATGCTTTGTCCGGTGATGATGAACAGGGTTGGCAGAGAGGTAGACCGCGAAGACGTTGTCACAATAGACAATCGTGGCCTTGGGAACCTCACATAGCAACTCCTGAAGCAGCTGTCGTAGCCAGGAGCACTCCGTGACAGCGTTGGCCACTGCCCTGTACTCGGCCTCGGTGCTCGATCGTGAAACCCTGGGTTGTCGTTTAGGCGACCACGAGATCTGAGAGGGCCTGAGGTAGACGCAGTAGCCGGAGGTGGAGCGCCGAGTATCGGGACACCCAGCCCAGTCGGCGTCGGAGTAGGCAACGAGGCTGGTGTCGAGTGATGTCGTCAGGGTGAGACCCATAGCCGTGGTGCCACGTATATATCGAAGAATACGTTTCACCAGAGCCCAATGGGTGTCACGAGGAGCATGCATGTGGAGGCACACCTGCTAGATAGCATACTGAATATCCGGACGCGTTAGGGTGAGGTACTGGAGAGCACCGATGATGCAGTGGTAGAAGGGAGCGTCGGACGCTGGAGAGCCCTCGACGGCGGACAGCTTAGCCTTTGTGTCGACAGGCGTGGAAGCAGGCTTGCAGTTAAGCATGCCGGCTCGCTCCAAGAGCTCGAAGGCATACTTCTGCCGATGCAGAAAGAAGCTAGTGGCACGGCGGATGACCTCGATGTCGAGGAAGTAGTGGATAGCCCCCAAGTCCTTGAGGGCGAACTCGATGCCGAGGCGAGCTGTGGTGTGCTGAAGTACCACCGGCGAGGACGCAGTCAGGATGATGTTGTCGACGTACAGGAGAAGGTACGTGGTGGCGGCGCCCTGGTGATAAACAAACAGGGAGGCATCGGACCGTGTGGACCGAAACCCCTGCTGCTGAAGAAAGGCCGCGATCCACTGGTACCAGGCCCGGGGCGCCTGCTTAAACCCGTAAAGAGAACGGGACAACAAGCACATGTGGTCCGGATAGTCGATGTCGACAAAACCAGTGGGCTGCTGACAAAACACCCTCTCATCGAGATGGCCATGCAAGAAAGCATTGGACATGTCGAGCTGGTGAACTGGCCAGGTGCGAGAAACAGCAAGCTGGAGGACAGTGCGAATCGTGCCCAGTTTGACAACCGGGGCGAAGGTGTCGGTGAAGTCCACGCCTGTGCGCTGGCGGAAACCGCGCACCAGCCAACGCGCCTTGTAGCGCTCGAGGGAACCGTCGGGGCGAATCTTGTGGCGGAAAACCCACTTGCCAGTGATAACATTGGCACGGGGAGGCCGCGGGACAAGTTGCCACATATGGTTGCGCTACAGGGCATCGAACTCCTCACGCATTGTAGCAAGCCAGTTTGGATCATGAAGAGCAGCGCGAGCGGAGGTGGGGATGGGTGATGGCGTCGAAGTCGAGGCGGCGCACACATACTCGTCGGAGGAGTAGCGCGTGCTCAGCCGGAGCACAATGGCCCGGGCGTGAGTCATCAAGCCGAGAGGCGGGGCATCGGTGGCAGCGGGGCCCGTGGCGGTAGCCGGGCCAGCAGCGGCGGCAGGGCCCATGGCAGCAGCCGAGACGGCGGCGGCGGGCGAGCCGGTGGCGATGGACGAGCTAGGAGCTGGGGGGCAGCCGAGGCCGGCGAGGCGGCCACCGAGGGCGCCAGCGAAGCGGCCGGCGAGGCGGCTGGCGAACATGCTGGCGAGGCGGCCGAGGAGGGAGTCGGCGGCGAGGCCGGCGGTGACGGCGAGGGCGTCGTGGGGGCACAAGGCGCTGCTCGTCCCACGGCACGGGAACCGCCAAAGCCCGGAGGCGGCCCAAGATCCAAGCGGGGCCATCCACCTGACGGGGTCGCCGAAGGGCCGCTGGTGGCCGGCGGCGACAGGGCGATGAGAGGTACCTGCTGCTAAAAGGGAAACACCTTCTCATCAAAGTAAACGTGTCGGGAGGTGAATACACGATGGGAGACAGGGTCGTAACGGTGGTAGCCTTTAGTGTTAGGTGGGTAGCCGAGGAAGATGCAAGCAACGGAGCGATGTGCAAGCTTATGAGCAGAGTTGCGGCGATGTTAGGATAGCAGAGATAGCCAAAGATGCGAAGGCCATCATAAGATGGGGGCGCACCAAAGAGGAGATGATGAGGGGCATAATTCCAGTGTGGGCGACATGGGCGGATGTTGATGAGGAGGGTGGCGGTGGCGAGAGCATCCGGACAAAACCGGGGAGGCACGTTAGAGTGAAAGAGCAATGTGCGGACGCAGTCATTAAGAGTGCAAAGGATACGCTCAGCACGGCCATTTTGGTGGGACATGTAGGGACAAGTGAGGCGAAAGATAGTGTCGTGGGAGGCTAGAAGGTTACGAACAGCGACGTTGTCAAACTCTTTTCCATTGTCAGTTTGTAATGCAAGGATGGGACGACCGAACTGTGTGGTGACATAGGAATAAAAGGCGGTGAGTGTGGCAAGGGCGTCGGACTTGCGACGAAGAGGAAATGTCCACACATAATGAGAGAAATCATCTAAGATCACCAAATAGTATAGGTAGCCCGTGTTGCTTGCAACGGGGGATGTCCAAACATCACTATGCAATAACTGAAATGGAAAAGTGGAAATAGTGGTAGATGCGCCAAACGGAAGACGAACGTGCTTGTCAAGACGACAAGCCTCACAAGTATGGTTGTCAATCTTATTGCATGAGAATGAAAAACTCTTAAGAATTTGACATAAAGTGGTGGGGTCCGGGTGTCCCAAACGAGCATGCCAAAGATCGACACCTGTGGCGAGGGCTACTGGGGTGGTGGAGGCGGTGGCGGAGGAGTGCACTGGAGGAGCTCGTTAGGACTATCACAGCGGTGAAGGACCATCCGAGTACGGGCGTCCTTCACAGAAAAACCGACATCGTCAAATTCAACGGTAATGGGATTCTCATGAGCAAGACGACGAACAGATACAATGTTCATAACTAAATCAGGAGAAACAAGAATATTAGACATAGTGATAGGCGTAGATGTGGAACGAAACGAAGTACGACCAACATGTGTGATAGGTAAAAGGAACCGTTACCAACGGTGATGCGAGTAGGAGTATGAACCGAAGTGAAGGAGGTTAGAGTGCCAGGATGAGATGCCATGTGGGCGGTGGCGCCCGAGTCCATGTACAAGCGCCGCCGATGATGGGGTCGAGTGCAGTGCAGCCAAAGAAGTAGGGTCCCATGGCGGTGAGACCAGCAGCGAGGTGAAGCCGCCGTAGAGCTGAACCTGGGCGGGCGGAGCATGGCCGCCGATCATCGACGTGGCGAGTAGAGCCGCGGAGCCGGTACCGGTCGGCTACGGCGGCACAGCGAAGTAGGCCAGATGGCCCGCCGGAAAAACCTGCGGCGTGGTGAAGAGAGTCGGTGCGTCCGCGTACATGTAGCCGAAGAGAGACGATGCGGGAGAAGACATCGCAGCAATGACAGCGATGGCTAGGGCAGGAAAAGGAAGCCGCAGCTAATAAGCACACAAGCACGTACTAGCTAGCAAGTAGACAGGCACACAGCTGAATGGATTCCAATCAGGCTGGCTAGCGAGGGTTAGGGGCGCTGACGAGCGAAGGGTGCAGCAGCAGTGCGGGAGGTAGAGACGTAGAGTAGAGGCGCCGGCGGCGCCAGCTAACAAGCACACATGCACGTACAAGCTAGCAAGCACACCAGCACACAGCTAGATGGATGAACGTGCCTATAGGCCTCGTCGTATACTACGCGGACGTGAGACTAGGCTGCAACTGAAGGAAGGAGAAGGGTAACGGCAGAAAGGAAAAAAGATGGGCATATAGAAGAAGTGCAGCGGCTGCAGGAGATGCAGTGGCCACGAGATGCGGCGGCAGCAGGAGGTGTGGTGGTTGTGCGAGGAGGATGGCACGACGGCGGAAAGGACCTGCGGCGGTGGCACAAGAAGGATAGAGCGTGGCGGCAGCGGCAAGGACCTGCGGTGGCGGCGGCGCACAGAGGATAGAACATGGCGGTAACGGCAAGGACCTGCGGCGGCGGCGGCTAGTGTAGTGGAAAGCAGCGGCGATCGGCGGCGGCAGCGGCCGGAGAGAACCGGCGGCGGCGGTGGATGGCGGCGGTGAGTGGAGGGAGCGGCGGCGTCGGCGGCGCGATGGAGGCGTGGCGGCGGCTAGGCTAGCGTTAGGATCAACTTGCGATAGATACCATGTAGAATTGATTGTGTGCATCGATAATTCTCATTGATCATGCACTAGGCACATATATAAGTACAAGGGCTGCGAGATCTCAACCGTATCCGCTATACAGGGAAAGGATCGGGAGATATCGCTAAGCTAGGAAGTAAATACAAGAGATCCTAGCCACCAGATATACATGTTATGACAACCGTGCTCAACAATATCTATCTTTGCAAGCAAAAAGGTCTCTAGCAGTTTCTTCATCCATAACATAACCCTCGGGCACATCAGGAAATTCATATCTAGGGGAGAATCTTCATCATCACTTCCATCAATATTATCTGTTTCAATAATTTCATTTTGTCTAACCCTAGCAAGTTGGTCATCAAGAAATTCACCTAATGGCACGGTATTATCAAGCATAGAAGTAGTTTCATCAGAAGCATCATGCATAGCAGAAGTGGCATCATCAATAACATGCAACATATCAGAATCAATAACAGGAGTAGGTGTCGCAAATTTACTAATAACAGAAGGTGGATCAAGTGCAGAGCTAGATGGCAGTTCCTTACCTCCCCTCGTAGTTGAGGGAAAATCTTGGTTCTTTCATCTTTCAAGTTCCTCATAGTGATCAACAGATATAAATCCCAAGTGACTCAAAGAATAGAGCTATGCTCCCCGGCAACGGCGCCAGAAAATGGTCTTGATAACCTAGGGGATTGCAATAGTTTTCGAGGGTAGAGTATTCAACCCAAATTTAATGATTCGGCACAAGGGGGGCCAGAGAATATTCTCAAGTATTAGCAGTTGAGTTTTCAATTCAACCACACCTGAAAGACTTAACTCTGCAGCAAAGTAGTATGGAAGTAATGGTAACAGTGGCAAAAGTAACAGTAGCAATTTTTATGGCAATCGTAACACTAGCAACGGAAAAGTAACTAAGCAAAGATCAATATGTGAAAAGCTCGTAGGCAATGGATCAATGATGGATAATTATGTCGGATGCGATTCCTCATGCAACAGTTATAACATAGGGTGACACAGAACTAGCTCCAGTTCATCAATGTAATGTAGGCATGTATTCCGAATATAGTCATACATGGTTATGGAAAGAACTTGCATGACATCTTTTGTCCTACCCTCCCATGGCAGTGGGGTCCTATTCGAAACTAAGGGATATTAAGGCCTCCTTTTAATAGAGTACCGGACCAAAGCATTAACACTTAGTGAATACATGAACTCCTCAAACTAAGGTCATCATCGGGAGTGGTCCCGATTATTGTCACTTCGGGGTTGCTAGATCATAACAAATAGTAGGTGACTATTGACTTGCAAAATAGGATCAAGAACTCACATATATTCATGAAAACATAATAGGTTCAGATCTGAAATCATGGCACAAGGGCCCTAGTGACAAGCATTAAGCATAGCAAAGTAATAGCAACATCAATCTTAGAACATAATGGATACTAGGGATCAAACCCTAACAAAACTAACTCGATTACATGGTAAATCTCATCCAACCCATCACCGTCCAGCAAGCCTATGATGGAATTACTCACGCACGGTGGTGAGCATCATAAAATTATTGATGGAGGAAGGTTGATGATGATGATGGCGACGGATTCTCCTCTCCGGAGCCCCGAACGGACTCCAGATCAACCCTCCCGATGAAGATTAGGGCTTGGCGGCGGCTCCGTATCGTAAAACACGATGAATCCTTCTCTCTGATTTTCTTTCTCCCCGAATGTGAATATATAGAGTTGGAGTTGAGGTCGGTGGAGTCTCAGGGGGCCCACGAGGGAGGGGGCGCGCCCCGCACCCTCGTGGACAGGGTGTGGGCCCCCTGATGCTGATTCTTTCGCCAATATTTTTATTAATTCCAAAACGTGTCTCTTTGGATTTTCAGGTCGTTCCAAGAACTTATATTTCTGCACAAAAATAACACCATGGCAATTCTGCTGAAAACAGCGTCAGTCCATGTTAGTTCCATTCAAATCATGCAAGTTAGAGTCCAAAACAAGGGCAAAAGTGTTTGGAAAAGTAGATACGTTGGAGACGTATCACTCCCCACCGGGAGTGAGTAATTCCTTCATAGGCTCGCTGGTCGGTGAGGAGTTGGATGAGATTCGTCATGTAATCGACTTAGTTTTGTTAGGGCGTGATCCCTAGTATCCACTATGTTCTTAGATTGATGTTGATATGACTTTGCCATGCTTAATGCTTGTCACTTTGGGCCCGGGTGCCATGGTTTCAAATCTGAACTGTTTATGTTATCACCATTATATCCATGTTCTAGATCCGATCTTGCAAGTTATAGTCACCTACTACGTGTTATGATCCGACAACCCCGAAGTGACAATAGTCGGGACCACTCCCAGTTATGACCGTAGTTTGAGGAGTTCATGTATTCACCATGTGTTAATGCTTTGTTCCAGTTCTCTATTAAAAGGAGGCCTTAATATCCCTTAGTTTCCAATATGGACCCCGCTGCCGCGGGAGGGTAGGACAAAAGATGTCATGCAAGTTCTTTCCATAACCATGTATGACTATTTACGGAATACATTCCTACATTATATTGACGAACTGGAGCTAGTGCCGTATCGCCCTAGGTTATAACTATCACATGATGAATATCATCCAACAAGTCACCGATCCAATGCCTACGAATTTATCTTATATTGTTCTTGCTAAGTTACTACTACTATCATCACTATGACACTTGCTACAAAATTACTGCTATCACTGTTACCGTTACCATTGCTACTGATACTATTATCAAAACTATCATACTAATTTTCTACTGATCACTTTGCTGCAGATAATTAATATCCAGGTGTGGTTGAATTGACAACTCAGCTGCAAATACCTCCAAATATTCTTTGGCCCCCCTTGTGTCGAATCTATAAATTTGGATTGAATACCCTAGCCTCGAAAACTATTGCGATCCCCTATACTTGTGGGTTATCAACCATGACGAACCTATGAACTATGAAGAAGCGATGATGAGCCCAAATTCTGATAAATGGTTTGAGGCCATGAAATTGAGATAGGAACCATGTATGAGAACAAGGTTTGGACTTTGGTTGACTTTCTCGATGATCGGCGAACCATAGAGAATAAATGGATCCTCAAGAAGAACGCTGACGATGATGGTAATGTTACTGTCTACAAAGCTCGACTTGTCGCAAAAGGTTTTTGACAAGTTCAAGGAGTTGACTATGATGAAACTTTCTCACCCGTAGCGATGCTTAAGTCTGTCTGAATCATGTTAGCAATTGCCGCATTTTATGATTATGAAATCTGGCAAATGGACGTCAAAACTGTATTCCTTAATGGATTTCTTAAAGAAGAGTTGTATATGATGCAACCAGAAGGTTTTGTCGATCCTAAAGGTGCTAACAAAGTGTGCAAGCTCCAGCAATCCATCTATGGACTGGTGCAAGCATCTCAGAGTTGGAATATACGCTTTGATGAGGTGATCCAAGCATATGGTTTTATACAGACTTTTGGAGAAGCATGTATTTACAAGAAAGTGAGTCGGAGGTCTGTAGCATTTCTAATGTTATAACTGGATGACATATTGTTGATTGGAAATGATGTAGAATTTCTGGATAGCATAAAAGGATACTTGAACAAAAGTTTTTCAATGAAAGACCTTGGTGAAGCTGCTTATATATTGGGCATCAAAATCTATAGAGATAGATCAAAACGCTTAATAGGACTTTCACAAAACACATACCTTGATAAAGTTTTGAAGAAGTTCCAAATGGATCAGTCAAAGAAAGGGTTCTTGCATGTGTTACAAGGTGTGAAGTTGAGTCAGACTCAATGCCCGTCTGTCGGTGTACTAGAGTAGGGGTACCCTTGTACCCCGAACTTGTGCACGGGCAGTCGCAGCGTCCCGCGGAAAGGCCTGCCAGGTCACCGCCAAGATTCCCCGTGGTCCCTCTGAAGACCATTCAAGAACAAAGTACTCAAGACAAGACCCCGGCAAGAGGAGCTTGCCGGGAAGAAGGCAAGACCCCGGCAAGAGGAGCTTGCCGGGAAGGCCATCAGAAGCGTCCCAAGACCCCGGCAAGAGGCGCTTGCCGGGAAGGCCGTCCGAGGCATTCCAAGGAACTTGCCGCGGCGCGCTACGCGCCCCGACAAGGCCCGGTGAGCGACAAGCTCCCGGAAGCGACAAGTCGACGGCCGCGGCAAGCCCCCACTCCACGCCCGCGCTCCAGCACATCCACCCACGTGTCGCTCTGGGGCCCCTCCCGAGCGCACGTGGCAGGAGGCTGCGCAGCTAGGGGCGTGCGGTGGCGCGCAGGCGCTGACAAGACAACCATCATGGCAAGACGGTGGCGTCCCTAGCGGTCCCTTTCGGTGTTGTCTAGGCGACACAGACGGGCATTTAATGCCCTTGTCCCCTGCCGTCAGGGTTAGGTATGATAACACTGTAGCAGCTAGCTGTGCCTACTACAGCACCTAGCTGTGCCTACCCACGGCACCCTTTCCATTTTTGCCCTTGGCCCCCGTTGCTCTATGTTGGTAACCCCTTGAGTATAAAAGGAGGCCCGTGTGCAACGTAGAGAGGGTCGGCCATCTCGAGAGCTCTCGCGAGGTTCAGCAATTCCACACACTCACGCTCGCTCCCGAGCTAGAAATCAATACCAATCCACAAAGCAGGAGTAGGGTTTTACGCATCCGTGCGGCCCGAACCTGGGTAAATCGCTCGCGTGCTTCGCCTCGATTTACTCCTCGCACGACCAACCGCCCGCTTGCTTCGCCTTGATCTGCTCTTTGCGCAACCTCCGCCCCCCGCTGAACCAAAAGGGACCCGGTCCGCCGGTCCCATAGGTGCCCGTGGATCAGAAACCCCGGCATCTCTGGCGCGCCAGGTAGGGGGCGTCGAAGTGGTGTGAATCAGATCCAGCATTCTTGCGAGCTAGATCTTCATCTTCTTCATCAACATGCCACCGAAGAAGAAAGTTTCAGAGGCAGCTGCTCCATCCGCGCTGAGCCACCCACCGCCGGAGCAAACGGATGGTGGGGCAGGCGCCGGCGGAGGAACACGCGTCGACGAGGGAACTCGCGGTGCTGCCAGGTCCCAGGGCAAGGCTGCGCTGCCCGCCGGCGGCGTAGCCGGCTCCCACAATGACCGGGCGCACTCCAAGACCTCGGTGTCCGTGCATGCACCGCGCCCATCTCAGGAGGCGCGGGACCGGCAGCGTCATGGTACTCACGGTACCATGCGCTCGCTGGATCAAGATCGAGCTGGTGGATCCCGGGGCGCCCAGGACCACCATGCGCGTCAACAAGCCGGCGCGAGCGAGACGCGGTCGCCTGGACGAGATACTACTCCTTCTAACATAGTTAGAAGTCCAAGCTTATCCCGCTCCTCGCACCGTTCGCTACCGCTGCCCGCCACCGCAGCCGAAGCTCTGGCGCGAGCTCAGCTGCTCCTAGACTACCCTCCAGCGCCGGACAAGATCGACGACTGGAGGGCCACTATCCAGAGTCTCATCGGCTTCGCCAACGGCGACACTCCTCGGCAGCCAAGCGCGTCGCGGCTGCAGCGAGTCAGCCAGGTACGAGACGGTGGTGACGACAAGACCGGAGGGGGTGCAACCTCTGTGCATTCCCCACCCCGGAGGCCAAGATCGCCGACCCGCCGGATCCACCTCGATAGCGACTCCACCGCGTCGTCGGACCCGCGAGCTCGTCGCGATCAATGCCAGGTTCTTCAAGAACGACAGCAAGAAGACGCCCGCACTCAAATCGAGCGTCGAAGAGAAGCGCGACGTCAGTCAGACCAGCGTGTTGGGCCCTCTGTTGACATGCATGCGCCAGGGGAACCAGGCGACTTGCCGTACCCGGTAGGTTGCCCTGCGTTCACTCCTGAGCTGCGGCAAGTCCAGTGGCCCAGTATGAAGAACTTCAAGCCCGACGTACCAGAGAAGTACGACGGCAAGTTGCATCCGTCGGAGTTCCTCAGCATCTACACCATCGCGGTGCAGGCTGCTGGGGGACGGGACGACAAGATCCTTGCCAACTACTTCCCGCTGGTGCTTAAGCCCAACGTCAGGTCCTGGCTTATGCACTTGCCGGACAACTCCGTATCTTCCTGGGCTGACCTGTGCCTCCGTATCTTCCTGCGCTGACCTGTGCCACCAGTTTTTTTGGCGCCTTCACAGGCGGCCACAAACCTCATGGCCAAGAGAGCGATCTCCATCTGCTCGTCCAGAAGGAAGGAGAGCCCCTGCGCCAGTACATCCAGAGGTTCAGCCGTGTACACCACAACATCCCAAATATCCACCCTGCCGCAGTAATCAGCGCGTTCCACCAGAACGTGCCTAACCGCAGGATGCGGGAGGAGTTGGCGATGTGCAAGATTCGGGACGTCAGCGAGCTTTATGCCCTGGCCGACCGGTGTGCGCGCGCTGAGGAGGGGAGGAAATTCCCCGGAGAAAGCACTGGAGCAGGAGGATCTGACAGTGAGGATGCCGCCCCAGCAAAGAGAAGCCGACGGCGCAACAACAGGAAGAAGCAGAACGACGAGGTGCTGGTCGTTGAGCAGTCCGGCAATGAAGGCGACGCCACGAAAGCTACAGTTGGTAGCTCCGGCAAGGAAGTTGCCGCGTGCACCAACTGTTAGGTTGTGGCGGTCGCCGACAAGCGGGACGGCTCCGGCAAGCAATACTGCAAGATTCACCGCACCAAGGGCCATGACCTCCAGAGCTGTAAGAAGGTCGAGCAGCTCATCCAGCAACAGAGGGCTGAGTACGAGCGGCGCGACAGGGAGAGAGCCCAAGGGGGTGCCGAGAAACCTGGCCAGAAGCGCACCGGCCAGGAAGGACGCCGCGGCAAGGCCAAGCAGCGGCAAGGAGACAGACCTCCCCGCGGTCGCGACAACGACGACGACGACGGCGAGGATGAAGACATGGATGACGTTGAGACCAGTGAGCAGGAGTTTCAGAAAGCCACAGAGGTCTTGTGCGTTGACGGGGGTGCTTCCCTGCATACCTCGCACCGCCAACTCAAACAGTGGGTGCGGGAAGTCAATGCAGCGGAACCACCCATCGAATCGCGCAAGCTTCTGAAGTGGTCCAGCACGCCTATCATCTTTGACATTGAGGACCACCCCGATCGCACAACCGCGGTCGGGTGTCTGCCGATGTTGGTTTCACCAACTATCCGCAACCTCAAGGTCACCAAGATGCTAGTTGACGGCGGGGCCGGCTTAAACCTGATCTCCTCCGCTGTGCTCCAAAAACTCCAGATCCCTGACGGCGAGCTCGAAGAGACCGGCACATTCCAAGGAATCAATCCGGGAAGGAGCAAGCCGAAGGGGAAGGTCACGCTGCCGGTAACATTCGGCAGCGAGTTAAACTTCAGGACTGAGAAGGTCACGTTCGACGTTGCCGATATCCCGTTGCCTTACAATGGGATACTTGGCCGTCCAGCACTCGCCAAGTTCATGGCGGCCTCTCACTACGCGTATAACGTGCTGAAGATGCCAGGCCCGATAAGCGTCATTTCTGTCCCTGGCGACAAGAAGGACGCTCTTATCTGTGCCGACAAGATCTACCGGGAAGCAGCAGCCACGGCAGACCGCGATCCACTTGCCGCTGAAGCTCCCGGGACCAAGAAGACCAAGTCCGGCAAGAGCTCTGGTGCCCACTCCGGCAAGCGCACCTCTTCGGAGTGCTGCGCTGCCGTCGAGGACGCACCATCGAGCTCCACCGGCAAGAAGACCCAGTCCGGCAGAAGCTCTGGTGCCCACTCCGGCAAGCGCGCTCTTCGGAGTGCTGCGCTACCGTCGAGGACGCACCATCGAGCTCCACCGGCAAGCACAAGAAGACGATGGCAGCTCCGCCAGAAACGAAGAGGGTACTCGCCAAGGTGGACGGCGCTGGTGGTACCTTCACCATCAGTGCCACGCTTGACCCTAAATAGGAAAGCGCGCTCGTTGCTTTCCTGCGGGCGAATGTCGACGTGTTTGCATGGCAACCGTCTGACATCCCCGATGTTCCCAGGAAAGTGATTGAGCACCACCTTGCCGTTTGTCCTCATGCGCGGCCCGTCAAGCAGAAAGTCCGGAAGCAGGCGGTGGAGCGCCAAGAATTCATTGCGGAGGAAATCAAGAAACTGGAAGCAGCAGGCCTCGTCAGAGGAGTGCTCCATCCCACGTGGTTGGCCAATCCTGTAGTCGTGCGCAAGGCAAACGGGAAATGGAGGCTTTGCATCGATTTCACCGATGTTAACAAAGCTTGTCCCAAAGACCCATTTCCTTTGCCGCGCATTGACCAGATTGTTGACTCCACAGCTGGATGCGATTTGCTTTCGTTTCTTGATGCGTACTCCGGGTATCATCAGATCTTCATGGCAGAGGAGGATGAAGAGAAGACCGCATTTATTACTCCATGTGGCACGTACTGTTTCGTACGGATGCCTTTCGGATTAAAGAATGCTGGTTCGACATTTGCAAGAGTAGTCCATATTGCTCTTGAGCCACAAATACACAGAAATGTGGAAGCCTACATGGATGATATAGTGGTCAAGAGCAAGGACAGGGCAACCCTGATCCAAGACTTGGACGAGACTTTTGCAAATCTGCGCAAGATCAGCCTCAAGCTCAACCCAGAGAAGTGTGTGTTTGGAGTTCCCTCCGGCAAGCTTCTCGGGTTCTTCGTGTCTTAGCGGGGGATTGAAGCCAGTCCCGACAAGATCAAGGCCATTGAGCAGATTGAAGCACCGAAGCGCGTCAAGGATGTACAGAAACTTGCCGGTTGCGTGGCTGCTCTCAGCAGGTTCATCTCTCGGTCTGCTGAGCGCGCCCTGCCATTTTTCAAACTATTGAAAAAAGCAGGTCCAATGAAATGGACTCCGGAAGCGGAGGCTGCGCTGCAAGACCTGAAGAGATACCTGTCCTCCCCTCCAATACTTGTCGCGCCTAAACCACAAGAGAAGTTGCTGCTGTACATAGCGGCAACCAATCAAGTGGTTAGTGCTGCGTTAGTGGCAGAGAGGGAGGCGGATGACGAGCCAGCAACCGCGGCAAGCGCATCCAGCGACAAGCAGGGGGCTTCCCCGACAAGCTCTGGTCCCGACAAAGATGAACCCGCGCTGATACACGAGGAGATACAGAAGAAAATGGTGCAGCGCCCAGTTTACTTTGTCAGTTCCCTCTTGCAGGGGGCTAGGTCAAGGTACTCTGGTGTGCAGAAACTGCTTTTCGGCCTTCTCATGGCCTCGAGAAAGCTGCGCCATTACTTCCAAGCACATGAGATCACAGTGGTCACTCGCTTTCCGCTGAAGAGGATACTGCAGAATCCAGAAGCGACCAGCAGGATTGTTGAGTGGGCACTGGAACTGTCAAGCTTTGGTCTCAAGTTTGAAAGCACTTCAACTATTCAGAGCAGAGCATTGGCAGAATTCATAGCGGAATGGACGCCAACTCCGGATGAAGAAATTCCGGAGACGAGCATCCCCGACAAAGAAGCTAACAAAGAGTGGATGATGTACTTTGATGGTGCCTTCTCGCTGCAAGGCGCCGGCGCTGGTGTGCTGCTTATCGCGCCCACCGGAGAGCACCTCAAGTACATAGTCCAGATGCACTTTCCCAAGGAGCAAGCAACAAACAATACTGCAGAGTATGAGGGATTGCTTGCCGGTCTCCGGATCGCGGCAGACCTTGGGATCAAGAAGCTCATTGTCAGGGGTGACTCACAGCTTGTCGTCTGCCAAGTAAACAAGAATTATCAGAGTCCGTTGATGGAAGCTTACGTCGACGAAGTGAGAAAGCTAGAAGAGCGCTTTGACGGCCTACAAATGGAGCACGTTCCGAGATCTCAGAACACCATTGCAGATGGCCTGTCGAACTGCGCCGCACTTAAGTTACCTGTGGAACTAGGGACCTTTGTGCTCAAGCTGACTCAACCGTCCGTAACACCATCAACTGGACAAAGCAAGAAGAGGAAGTTGATTCCTGGTGACTACCTGCCAGCAGAGCTTCCCGAAGCCGCCGCCAAGAAGGTCCCCAAGATCAACACCGAAGGCGCTGAGGAGCAAGATGCTCCGGCAAACCCCAGGGTTTGTTCCGTTGAAGCAGAAGCTCCCGGCAAGTTTGTCGCGGAATGTCACGCTTCGGCAGAGACACAGCTTCTCGCCGTAGAAGCGAATATTCCCGCAGCAATCTCCAAGATCAAGGCCAAAAGCGCCAGGGAGCCAGATGCTCCGGCAAGCCCTAGGGTTTGTTCCGTTGAAGCTGAAGCTCCCGGCAAGCTTGTCGCGGAACATCAAGCTCCGGCAGAGACACAGCTTCTCGCCGTAGAAGCGGACGTTCCCGCGGCAGCAGAGTTGCCTTTAGTCCTTGTTGTCGAGCCACAGGCTCCAACATGGGCGCAGCAGATTGTCCGTTTCCTTCAGACAGGAGAACTTCCCGAAGAGCAAGAAGAAGCCGAAAGAGTAGCCCGGCAGTCAAGTATGTACCAGTTCGTCGACAAGACACTGTACAGAAGAAGACTCAACGGTGTGAAATTGAGGTGTATTCCCCGGGAAGATGGACAAAAGCTGTTGGCAGAGATACACAGAGGCATATGTGGCCACCACATTGGCGCGAGAGCACTTGTCGGCAAAGCATTCCGGCAAGGATTCTTCTGGCCAACAGCCCTCCAGGATGCAACTACACAAGTAACCAAGTGTGAAGCGTGCCAGTTCCATTCCAAACAGATACACCAGCCAGCTCAAGCTCTCCAGGTGATCCCTTTATCCTGGCCATTTTCGGTCTGGGGGCTCGACATCCTCGGCCCCTTCCCCCGAGCTGTCCGGGGCTTTGAGTACTTGTACGTCGCAATCGACAAGTTCACAAAGTGGCCGGAAGTGGAACCAGTGAGGAAGGTGACCGCACAGTCAGCCGTCAAGTTCTTCAGGTCGATTGTTTGCCGCTTCGGGATCCCTAACCGGATAATCACCGACAACGGCACACAATTTACGAGCCACACCTTCATGCAGTACGTCCAAGATCTCGGCACCAAGGTCTGCTTCGCTTCTGTTGCTCACCCAAGGAGCAACGGTCAAGCGGAGAGGGCGAACGCCGAGGTGCTGCGCGGGCTCAAGACCAGAACTTTCGACAGGCTGCACAAGTGCGGAAGAAACTGGATCGAGGATCTACCGGTGGTTCTTTGGTCGATCAGAGCGACGCCAAATCGAGCCACTGGACAGACACCCTTTGCTCTAGTCTATGGAGCAGAAGCAGTTACCCCCACGGAACTCGTATACGGGTCACCTCGAGTGCTCGCTTACGATGAGCTTGAGCAAGAGCAGCTGCGGCAAGATGACGCGCTGCTCCTTGAGGAAGATCGTCTCCAGGCTGCTGTGCGAGCTGCTCGCTACCAGCAAGCTCTGTGCCGCAACCATAGCTGCAGAGTCAGTGCCAGGAGTCTCGAGGAAGGCGACCTTGTTCTTCGGCGCGTTCAGTCGGCCAAGAATTCCAACAAGTTGATGCCGAAGTGGGAAGGCCCTTACCGGGTGAAACGAGTCACAAGGCCTGGCGCTGTCCGCCTTGAGACCGAAGATGGCATCCCAGTGAGCAACTCCTGGAACATCGAGCATCTTCGTAAGTTTTACCCGTAAGGCGCGGTTGTCGGACCCCGTCCGGCAACCACCTTTCTGTACGAGTCTTGCCGCTGTTGCATGTAATCCTCTGTACAGAGCCAGGCGCAGACCCTGAGCACCAGTAAATGAAGCGCTGCATACCCCGGGGGTTTTAGCATGCATGCTAGGTTGAGTCTCATCCTTGGTTAGGGTCGATAGTCCCTAACAGCGGCTAACCCCTAGCTTAGAGGTCGAGTGTCCGTCCCTTTGCTTTTCCTTCGTTCGCAGGGCTCGCACGTCCTGGCCAGGCCACCTGGAGACGAAAAGGAGAAGAAGGGCGCGCCGGCACCTGGGCGCTGGCAAGAACGCCGGGGGCTGCGAATGCCAAGGTGTCACCCCCGGCAAGCCATAGTTGCCGGGGGCTGCAATATCAGATAAGTCTTTTATCCCTCTTCATGCATCCTCCTATGGACTGGGGAATGTGAAACCGCGTTCCTTCCCGGAAACTGCCGTGCTCCCCCAACTCTAGGCCCTGGAGCGCGTTCCCGGGGCCAAGTTTGGTCGTAGCCGCGACAGCTAAGGGATGAGACAAGGAGGCCGCACCCACCTCGTTCCCGCCTCCGTCAAAGGCGTGAGGAAGGTCGAGCGACGTGGGAAGGCGGCAGGGCTTGTTGTCGGGGAATGGAATGCCTGTCCGAGAGATACCGAGGATTTGTTCCTTGGCGTGGGTTCAACCCGCGAGGCAAATAACCCGGCAAACATCCCCTTTTCATTAAAAAACATCCCATACAGGTACAGTCCATAGAGGATGAAAAACATGAGGAGAGGATTACAAGTTCTAGATACAACTAAGGCCCGAGGGCTTACAATTAAAAAGATAAGGTGCCCGTAATCCCTTTCCTGTCCCTCTTCAGGAGGTAGATCAAGGAGGCGAAAAGGGGAAAGGGGCGCCAAGGCGAGCTACATGTGCCAGAAGACACCAAGAGAACATCCCGGGGGCCGGACGGTGATGGCGACGCCGGGAGAAGGGTGCGAAGGAGGGGTGGCAGGACGTCAGCGCGCTGTCGAGGGCACCACGCCCTCGTACTCCGACCTGACGGCCTTGTCGCCAGCCCTCTTCCCCTTCCGCGGCCTCCCTACACCAGCCGCCCAAGGAGACGCCCCCGAGGAGTTCAAGAAGCCGGCGGCGCGGATGGTGGGGTCGCCGGTGCCGCACAAGACGGCGCCCGACACCTAGTCGGAGCCGCCATCCTGCCGCCCGCCACCCTCACCATCACTGCCGCTCTCCTCCTCGTCACTCTCGCTCGAGGAGGAGCCTTCGCTATCGGAGAAGCTGTCCACGCAGCACTTCGCCCGGGTGCCGAAGCACCCGAAGACCTTAACGGAGAGGAGATTGCCCTCCACCAGCTTAAAATGGAGGGTGAGTCCCCCCGTCAAGCTGTGGATGCGGGCGAACGTCTTCCACCCTCGATCGAGATACATCACACTAGGGGCTGGGAACACCACGCGGACTCGCGTGCCGCTGATCCCACAGCCCCTCATGTGTAATCTTAGAGTTTCGGGCGGGTCCGACTCCATCGCGCTCGCGAACGGAGCAGGAAGCCGGAGGCGACGACGAGGCGCCCGGTGCAGCTTGACGAAGAACTCGCAAGGGTCGTCCCCTATATGGACCGCCGCGGGGAGAGGAGCCGCCGGCGGGGGCGAAGCTGGCGCGTCGCCCCGTCCGCCTCTTCCCCGAGCGCCTCGACCTCGTCCTTGACCTCGTCCACGACCTCGCCCCCTCCCTCTTCCCCTTATGGCTGGCTCTGCCACCACGAGCGAGGAAGAGGGGAAGGTGCGCTGCCTGGCGGCGACCCTCGCCGCCACCGAAGAAGGCCCAGGATTCCCTTTCTCCATGGCGAATGAGAGAAAGGGGAGCAGAAGCTGAAGAAAGGAGGAGATGAGCTCGTGCAGGCTTCGGTGCTCCCTTCCCGCTCCTTATAAAGGAGCGAAGTGGGAGCCCAGCCGCCCCGCTCAACGAATCAAGGCACAGGAAGAGCAGGGAGGCGGGCCGACCCGTCACCTCCGCTCGCAACGGCCCGGATTCCCGCTTCCACCGTCCATGATCCCAAGTGCATGGGAGCCGCGTGGCGGGGATGCAGAACTGAGGCGACGGATGGGGCGGCCTCACCCTACCCCACAATCTCGGGGAGTGGGTGCTTCGAAAACCGCGCACCGGCCCTGTCCAGTAAATGCGCCACGCCCCCACGCCTACCTCCGTTTGGAGAAGAGGGCGTGGGCCGTTCCCCTTCATCATGGCTTGACGCATGCTCGCGGGGCTTAGCCCCACGCGCGCCGCCCACGTCACCCACGACGCCGCGTTTGACGCGTGCCGTTTCGGGCGTGCGCGATGGAAGCGGAGGGACGTGCGGCATGACCTAGGCCGCGCGTGCCCGTGCACTGTTTTGGGCCTGGCCCAACAGCGCTCGGCACCGTGTCTGCCCAGGCCCGGGGGCTCCTGTCGGTGTACTAGAGTAGGGGTACCCTTGTACCCCGAACTTGTGCACGGGCAGTCGCAGCGTCCCGCGGCAAGGCCTGCCAGGTCACCGCCAAGATTCCCCGTGGTCCCTCTGAAGACCATTCAAGAACAAAGTACTCAAGACAAGACCCCGGCAAGAGGAGCTTGCCGGGAAGGCCATCAGAAGCGTCCCAAGACCCCGGCAAGAGGCGCTTGCCAGGAAGGCCGTCCGAGGCATTCCAAGGAACTTGCCGCGGCGCGCTACGCGCCCCGACAAGGCCCGGTGAGCGACAAGCTCCCGGAAGCGACAAGTCGACGGCCGCGGCAAGGCGCTTAACGTGGCAAGCCCCCACTCCACGCCCGCGCTCCAGCACATCCACCCACGTGTCGCTCCGGGGCCCCTCCCGAGCGCACGTGGCAGGAGGCTGCGCAGCTAGGGGCGTGCGGTGGCGCGCAGGCGCTGACAAGACAACCATCGTGGCAAGACGGTGGCGTCCCTAGCGGTCCCTTTCGGTGCTGTCTAGGCGACACAGACGGGCATTTAATGCCCTTATCCCCTGCCGTCAGGGTTAGGTATGATAACACTGTAGCAGCTAGCTGTGCCTACTACAGCACCTAGCTGTGCCTACCCACGGCACCCTTTCCATTTTTGCCCTTGGCCCCCGTTGCTCTATGTCGGTAACCCCTTGAGTATAAAAGGAGGCCCGTGTGCAACGTAGAGAGGTTCGGCCATCTCGAGAGCTCTCGCGAGGTTCAGCAATTCCACACACTCACGCTCGCTCCCGAGCTAGAAATCAATACCAATCCACAAAGCAGGAGTAGGGTTTTACGCATCCGTGCGGCCCGAACCTGGGTAAATCGCTTGCGTGCTTCGCCTCGATTTACTCCTCGCACGACCAACCGCCCACTTGCTTCGCCTCGATCTGCTCTTTGCGCAACCTCCGCCCCCCGCCGAACCAAAAGGGACCCGGTCCGCCGGTCCCATAGGTGCCTGTGGAACAGAAACCCCGGCACCGTCCATTGTAGAAGATAGAGAGAAAATGAAATTCATTCCCTATGCCTCAGCCATAGGTTCTATCATGTATGATATGATGTGTACCAGACCTGATGTGTGCCTTGCTATAAGTTTAGCAGGGAGGTACCAAAGTAATCTAGGAGTGGATCACTAGACAGCGGTCAAGACATCCTGAAGTTCCTGAAAACGACTAAGGATATGTTTCTCGTTTATGGAGGTGACAAAGAGCTCGTCATAAATGGTTATGTTGATGCTAGCTTTGACACTGATCCAGATGACTCTAAATCACAAACTGGATACGTGTTTATATTGAATGGTGAAGCTGTCAGTTGGTGCAGTTCCAAGCAAAGCGTCGTGGCTGGATCTACATGTGAAGGGGAGTACATAGCTGCTTCGGAAGCAGCAAATGAAGGAGTCCGGATGAAGGAGTTCATATCCGATCTAGGTGTAATACCTAGTGCATAGGGTCCAATGAAAATCTTTTGTGATAATACTGGAGCAATTGCCTTGGCGAAGGAATCCAGATTTCACAAAAGAACCAAATGCATCAAGAGATGCTTCAACTCCATCCGTGATCAAGTCAAGGAGGGAGACATAGAGATTTGCAAAATACATACATATCTGAATGTGGCTGACCCGTTGACTAAGCCTCTTCCACGAGAAAAACATGATCAGTGCTACCTCTTGAGCACTTGTGTTACTTTTCCCTTGAAGAGGAAAGGGTGATGCAGCAAAGTAGCGTAAGTATTTCCCTCAGTTTTTGAGAACCAAGGTATCAATCCAGTAGGAGGCCACGCACGAGTCCCTCGCACCTACACAAACAAATAAATCCTCGCAACCAACGCGATAAGGGGTTGTCAATCCCTACACGGTCACTTACGAGAGTGAGATCTGATAGATATTATAAGATAATATTTTTGGTATTTTTATGATAAAGAGATATGAAAGATGCAAAGCAAAATAAATGGCAAAGGAAATAACTAAGTATTAGAAGATTAATATGATGGAAGATAGACCCGGGGGGCATAGGTTTCACTAGTGGCTTCTCTCAAGAGCATAAGTATTTATGATGGGTAAACAAATTACTGTTGAGCAATTGACAGAATTGAGCATAGTTATGAGAATATCTAGGTATGATCATGTATATAGGAATCACGTCCGAGACAAGTAGACTGACTCCTGCCTGCATCTACTACTATTACTCCACACATCGACCGCTATCCAGCATGCATCTAGAGTATTAAGTTCATAAGAACAAAGTAACGCTTTAAGCAAGATGACATGATGTAGAGGAATAAACTCATGCAATGTGATATAAACACCATCTTGTTATCCTCGATGGCAACAATACAATACGTGCCTTGCTGCCCATTGCAAGAAAGGACCCCGCAAGATTGAACCCAAAGCTAAGCACTTCTCCCATTGCAAGACAGATCAATCTAGTAGGCCAAATCAAACTAATAATTCGAAGAGACTTGCAAAGATAATCAATCATACATAAAAGAATTCAGAGAAGATTCAAATATTGTTCATAGATAAACTTGATCATAAACCCACAATTCATCGGTCTCAACAAACACACCGCAAAAGATTACATCAAATAGATCTCCATAAGAGAGGGGGAGAACTTTGTATTGAGATCCAAAAAGAGAGAAGAAGCCATCTAGCTAATAACCATGGACCCGAAGGTCTGAGGTAAACTACTCACACTTCATTGGAGGGGCTATGGTGTTGATGTAGAAGCCCTCCGTGATCAATGCCCCCTTCGGTGGAGCTCCGGAAAAGGCCCCAAGATGGGATCTCGTGCATACAGAAAGTTACAGCGGTGGAATTAGGGTTTTGGCTCTGTATCTAGTAGTTTGGGGGTACATAGGTATATATAGGAGGAAGGAGTACGTCGGTGGAGCAACAGGGGGCCCACGAGGGTGGAGGGCGCGCCCAGGGGGTAGGCGCGTCCCCCTACCTCGTGGCCTCCTGGTTGATGTCTTGATGTAGGGTCCAAGTCCTCTGGATCACGTTCGTTCCAAAAATCACGTTCCCGAAGGTTTCATTCCGTTTGGACTTCGTTTGATATTCTTTTTCTGTGAAACTCTGAAATAGGCAAAAAAAATAGCAATTCTGGGATGGGCCTCCGGTTAATAGGTTAGTCCCAAAAACAATATAAAAGTGTATAATAAAGCCCAATAATGTCCAAAACAGAATATAATATAGCATGGAACAATAAAAAATTATAGATACGTTGGAGACGAATCAAGCATCCCCAAGCTTAATTCCTGCTCGTCCTCGAGTAGGTAAATGATAAAAACAGAATTTTTGATGTGGAATGCTACTTGGCATAATTTCAATGCAATTCTTCTTAATTGTGGTATGAATATTCAGATCCGAAAGATTCAAGATAAAAGTTCAATATTGACATAAAAATAATAAT